>NC_133364.1:39620598-39699600 GCF_049309525.1 Garra rufa | reverse complement strand
GGGCTGTGCTCGCACAAGAAATTGCGGGGGAAGTACAGCCCGTGGCTTACCTCAGCAGGAAGCTACTTCCTAGGGAAACCCGGTATTCAACCGTGGAGAAAGAGGGTCTGGCAATCAAGTGGGCGTTAGAGAGTCTACGGTACTACCTACTGGGCAGGGAGTTCACACTAGAGACGGATCACCGAGCGCTGACCTGGATTCATACGATTAAGGACAACAATGCTAGGGTGACCAGGTGGTATCTGTCTCTGCAACCATACAAGTTCAAGGTCGTCCACCGGCCGGGAGCCCAGAACAGGACGGCCGACTATCTTTCGAGGTACCCGAACGGCAGTCGGCTTTGAGAGGGGGAAGGTGGTGTGATGAAGTGACTTGTCCCTGGTTGATAATACAGTGCTCACACATACACTTATTATGGCTAACCTGTATACTTATTATGGGTAACCCGTATACAGGTGCCAAAGACGCTGTATTGAAGCGGTTATATAGTTTAAAGTACCCGTTGCCAGTAAAGACGCTGCTGTTAAATGGTTTAAAGTACTTTAGTATAACCAGACAGAAACTTTGCCCCCAGTTATTTTTTGCTGCTTGTTTATCATAGGAGTATAATGTTGTACTTTATCATTCAAGTAGGCTACAACTATATTACATTACCAAACTATAACATTAACAAAAATTAAGCAGATGCTATTTTTAATTTTAGTTTTTTTTATTGTAAG
Source organism: Garra rufa (assembly GCF_049309525.1). Lineage (NCBI taxonomy): Eukaryota > Metazoa > Chordata > Actinopteri > Cypriniformes > Cyprinidae > Garra > Garra rufa. Next base: position 39,698,881 of record NC_133364.1, on the reverse strand, counting down.
CTAGTTACAAAGAGACAGACTATTAACTATTATTTGGAAAACTAGCAATAGTTTTATTAAATAGTAATATAAAAATAAGTAAAAGCTTAAAACACTTCCATAACAAACAAAAACAGAAAGAATGCAAAGAGGCAAATTATGTATTTTCTTTTATTTCTGCAAAGAAGCACATTATGCATTTCCTTCCTTTTCAGTTTGACAGAATACTTTCAGATTCATAACATCAACTACATGTTCAAGGAAAAAGTCCATGTCCTTCATCGCAGTAAAGATAAAGCTGAAAGGTTCCAGAGCAACAAGTCTGTCCTCTGAAAATTCAGCCTTCTGTAATTTGTCCCTAGCCTCATCAACATCTTCATCCTCCATGCAGAGTACTTTGGGCAGGTGAACAGAACCAAGCAGCACACTTGGCTGTTCCAAACATATATATGTATACGTAGATACCCCATTGGCCCGCTCCAAGCACGTAGATGCGTCCGCCATATTACAGCGGTCCACTTGACGTCATTCACCATAATGTAGGTTCGCAGACCAACGGCTGTGAAGGACTTTTATATTTCGAATATTCAGTGATTGCTATGGTGATTTACCTAGATCTATGGGTGAATGACGTCAAGTGGACCGCAGCAAAATGGCGGACGGCTTATGTATAAAGGCCCATAGAAACAGTTGCTAATGAGGCATACATATATATCAACGGCTCCAAACACCACTTGCTGGATTTATTTAAATCTCCCATCAGTTGATTCTCTAAAATAACACAAAGAACAAGAGAGATACAAAGGTAAGATACCAAAAACATTAATTCAGTATTGTGCAAAAAAGAAACAATTACTTGTGACCAGTCCTGTAACAAAATAATGTACCTCTTGTGATGATTCCATCAGTACACCTATACTTGCTTCATCTGCCTAAGAGCAGGATAGAAGAAACCAGTTATACACACACATACATATATTTCTAATATATAAAATGTCACTCAAATAAAGTAATCTGAATTGAGAAGAGTAGGAGCAGAACAAAACATCAAATGTGGTGCTTTACAATGTTTCACACTACCTGTTTTGCTAATAAATAAACACCACATTTAATTGTCTCATTCTACTTATAATATCAGTAACACAACAATCACTTCCACTAAACTATACAGTAGTTTACGTGTAAGCTATATAATTAACTTACGAAAGCATATACCATTGTTCAGTAGTTTAGCTTACTTTAGCTGTATTTAAGTCAGTGACGGAGTGGTTGACTAATTAGGCTATACAGCTTAGGGCTGCACGATTTCAGCAAAAATCATAATCCCGATTATTTTGGTCAATATTGTAATCACGATTATTTAAACGATTATGACAGGGTCCAAAACTTTCTATAGTAATTAATTTAAATACAGCGAAAAAGATACAAAAAAATAAAATAAGAATAACAGTGCTTAAAAAAATACTGAATACTTTTATGCAAGTCTAAAGTAGTCTAACAATACTACAGAAATTAAATGTAATTATTTGAATGTAAAATAAAACAGCATCTTCACTGTAATAGTTAAACATGCTTTGTTTCTTATTAAAACTACAAACGTCCTTCATTCAAAAGCAGTGACTGATTTTTCTTTTTGTATTTTTAAGTTTTATTCATATTAAACACAGACAGCAGAAGGAATCTTATGTGTTGCGCTTAACCACAAGGACACAATATACTGTTACACACGTATTTTTATTCTCAACTGTTTATGGTCATTTAAGACAGAACTGACAAGCGTTTACATGAATAATCAACAAGCACCTCATTTTCAAATATTTTTGCGTGTATTTGACGGTTTAGGCGCGCTCCTGAGTTAAAATATAACTTTACAAGTCCATGTTCGGCTCCGTCTTTGAGCGCATTCAAAAAACACCGCAACTTTTCCTATGCGCTATTAAAAACATAACATCAAAGAAACATGAATAAATCAAGCATGTCCCGTTTTATGAAAGTCACGTTACATGATTTTGCTGTTTTGCATGTGAAATTAGGCTTTTATGGAAGAGCGAAAGCGCACCACTGGAAAGGGGGTGGAGTGGGGAACAATAATCGTTTCATCTCGATTACTGCATTTTCTTGATCGTTTGAAGCAGAAATCGAAATCTAATTTCGATTAATTGCACAGCCCTAGCTAATGCAACTTTTTAAACACAACCAGTGAGCAGCGAACACGTTGGCAAACATAATTTTGTATATCAGAATACAATCTAATAAAACGTATAATAAACATACACAGATACAAATATGTACTTACAGCAATGATTCTTGAAAGAATTCAGAAGTTATTCTCAATCCAACAAGTCCCACTACACACAGATTGCAAATAGCGCAGGTACCGTAGTGTGCAGGTGTCGATTGCAAGTGACGTCACCTGCAGAGGAAGTTTTGGTGACTGAGAGTGCAGGTCTGACAGTGGAGGTGCATGTCTGCAGCTAGACCCTATTGAATCAATAAGTTCATCCAGTAGACGTTGATGGACGACTTCCACTCCCGATGAATTTCCACAAACAAGCTTGTCTCTGGAGCTGTCCTGGCACAACCAACTTCTCTCCCCGAAAGCAAACCCTCCCCCCAGGAAAACACCCGTCAGGAAACTCTCCCAGAAAACTTTCCCCGAAAACTCTCCCCAAGAACTCTCCAGAAGCTTCTCTGAATGGTCCTTTTATGTCTGTCTCATGAAGCACACTCACCTGCCGTGTGTTAGCGCTAATCAGGCAGGCCAATGTTTCTCCCACACCCGTGCTGCGTCCCAATTCGCCTACTTATACTACGCCCTAAAAGTATGTACTCTTTTTGTGAAGAAAAAGTACATACTTTTGAGTATGTAGCAGAATAGTAGGCGAGCTTTGGGACATACTACTTCGTCATAACTGCTTTTTTAACGGACGCTCTGTTGCTTAGTTTCCTGAATCCTCTCACTGTTTAAACTGCCCTGTCAATCATCACAGTTAACATTATCTACATTTCGTTTAATTTAATTTCCTACCGTATTAGAGAGAAATGAAGAGGCACGTTCTTTCAGGAGTCTTTCATGCCGAGAACTCTGCTCGTGTTTGCATAATTATGCATTTAAACGTTAATGACCAAACATATCATTATAAAAGTTCACAATGTTGCTGCACATGAAATATAACGAGGATAACATTTAAAAATGTATATTTTTTATCAGGTTACACACTGATTATTTATCACTCAAACTCCTTTCTCTACCTGTCCGTTGGTCGCGCATATCCTCCATGTTTGTAGTTTTTTAACACTTTTTATGCGTGTTTGTAGTTCTAATCGAATCCTCCGTTCACCGCGCAATGTGTTGTGGGCAATATTAGCCGTTAGAGTGTGCATTGATCCGCACTTCGAATTCTGAAGTCAAGTAGTAGACCATCCGGGAATCTTTGGAATACTTTTTTGAACATACTACGATTTGGGACATACTAATTCTATTTTCGAATACTATTTAGGACGGATAGTATGCGAATTGGGACGCAGCACCGGAGTTAGAGTGAGATGTGTCGCACCCAAATCATTCCCTCTGGAAACTCGTACCTCGTTTTTGTCACCCGTGACATCAGGCAACGACACATTGAACGATTAAACTAATATTGTGATATGCTTTTGATACGTTTTTATATATATATATATATATATAACTATGGATTTAAATTTAAATTGTGATGACTTGAGCAGGCTAAATTAATCTGTCTGCCGCTGGTCGCAATTGGTTGTTACTAAAAAACCAACAAAAAAAACTTGAATTTAACAAACAAAAAGTGTTCCAAAAATATCTCCAAATTAACTTCATAAACTAAAGAAACTAAAATAAATGTAATCACTTTGCTATTAAAAACAGCAGTAATGGGGGAGAGAAAGAGAAAAAAGACAGGTTCCGGTCGGACTCGGGCCAGTAGATGAGACGTCCGACATTTTTGCAAGGAGTGTGTGTTTACTAGCCTATTTAACATTGTTATTTAGGCTGCTTTGAAGTGGTAAAATAAACACGCACGTTTGTTAATAATGTTTGAGCCTCATGTATATAATTTTGAAACACAAAATAAATATGTATTTTATTTATATATAGGCCTATATACACACACGTTATAATTTATATTCATAAAACACCGCGTTTGGGAGGGGAAAATCGGGGCAAAATCGGGCTAAAACTCCTGTAGAGTGAGCCGGGCTTTAAGCAACCATGACCCGCTCTCCATGAAGAGGCGGATGTTTTAGTATAGGATAAATGGATTTCCAGCGTTAAAAATTGCTTGCAGTAGATCTGCTATTAAATTTAGCCTATTTAAAAATGGTTATTCCTGTACAGCTATGATAAGCTGTTTCTCCAACTTGGCAGTGCTTTCAATGTTATAAAGGAAAAGGATGAAGCTGTTCGGTTGGTTCTTGTCACAAGACCCGTGGTGAGATGTTTTTATTGAAACTTGAGCGCGCAAAAGACGCGACATATGACATTTAAATTACACATAATTTGACATTTAAATTACACATAATCACTATAAACCTCTTATAATAATAATTATAATAAGTAACAACAGTAGCCTAATAATTGGCTAAACCTTTCAAATATTTATATATATTTATATTATATTTATATATTTTATTTGACTCAACTGATTTATTAAAGTCACTGAATATTTAACAAATGAAACAGTGGACTTAAAATAAATTATTAATTTAATTAGGCCTATATTTGATCACAAACAATGATACATTCCTCAATAAAACATCACTAATTATTATAGTCTATATTTTATAATTATACCTACTATAGACTATTATTGACTTTAAATTTACTATAGTAATTAATACAGAGGCACTAATTTGGGCAAACAGCACTAGTGACTTGTTAAGGACTTGAAGCTTAAAGTTGAGGACTTGCAACTCGACTTGGACTTGCTCGTCTTGACTTGGGACTTGACTTGGGACTTGTCTGGCTTGACTCGGGACTTGACTTGAGACTTGAATGCAAAGACTCGAGACTTACTTGTAACTTGCAAAACAATGACTTGGTCCCACCTCTGGTGGACATAAACTAGATTAGAGCTCCATCTGCTGTTTATATCTAAGCTCAGAATCGATTCCAAAGAGAAACACGATGCATTCGGGAGATGTCAGAATCGATCCGTGAACCGATTGATCGTTCCATCCCTATCTACCACCTTTTTTGTTTGGTGATAGTTGTTCATGAGTCCCTTGTTTGTCGTGAACAGTTAAACTGAGCACTGTTCATCAGGAAAATACTTCAGTTTTCAATCATATTTGAACCCTTTCCAGCAATGACTGTATGATTTTGAGATCCATTTTTTTATACTGAGGGCAACTGAGGGACCACGCGATGTATTAAGAAAGTAGATGTCCAAATTTGTCTTCTTTTGTAATTTTTTTTTTTCCATTCAGTACTGCCCTTCGGAAGCAACCAAAGATGCTTGCATATTTCCCAGAAGATAATTTAAGTACAATTTACCTTGATCTTCAAACTCAAGAAGTTTTTTTGCATGGTGTTTCCTTCTGGAGCATCAGTGAGTGTTTGGACCTTCTGTAATAGTTGTGTTTGAGTCCCTCAGTTGTCCTTAGTGTGAAAAGATGGATCTCAAATCATACAGTCATTGTTGCAAAGAGTTCAATTACACAAAAATGCTGAAAACTGGAGAATCTGCAGCACCTGGAGGATTTTTCTGAAGAACAGGGCTCAGTTTATCTGTTTACAATAGAGGTGCCCAACCCTGTTCCTGGAGATCTACCTTCCTGCAGAGTTTAGTTCCAACTCTGATCAAACCCACCTCTCTGCAATTATCAAGTGCTGCTTCAGATCCTAATTAGTTGGCTCAGTTGTGTTTGATCAGGGTTGAACTGGAGCTGAACTCTGCAGGAAGGTAGATCTCCAGGAACAGGATTGAGCACCCCTGGTTCAGAACAAACAAGGGACTCATGAACAACTATCACTAAACAAAAAAACTAAACAAAAAACTGTTGGATCATCTAGGTAACAGAACCAAGGGTTTCCAAACATAATTCCAGCTAGTTTTTGACTAAATGTAAACATCTTTCATGTAATACATCTTACTCAGGACAATACTAAATAAAAAAATAACATGCATTTTGTGTTATCTCTCTTATTCTGTTAAAATTATTCACATTTTTACGGATTCCCAAACTTTCAAATGTCACTGTAGGATCTAGCGTACATGTGGTTGGATTTGATGTTTTAATTTTTTTATATCTGTAGCTTTTTACCAATACACAGGTGTTAACTTGTTTTTTTTTTTCTTTTTAGACCTGATGCCACTGAAAGAGGAGAGTCAAGAACTGAATGTAATGGAAGAGAAAAATGAGGAATGCCATGATTTCACGGCTGGGGGAAAATCTCAGAGCTCCTCGCAGACTCATAAAACTAAACCTGGTAAGAACCCTAAAGTCCAAAAGAAAGTACACACCGGAGAGAAGCCTTTCACCTGTTCTCAGTGTGGGAAGAGTTTTGCACTAAAAGGAAGTCTTAAAGTTCACATGCGAGTTCACAAAGAGAGACCTTTTACCTGCCAACAGTGTGGAAAAAGTTTCGATCAAAAAGAGAGCTTTGAAATCCACTTAAAAATCCACGCAGGAGAGAATCCTTACATTTGCTCTCAGTGTGGAAAGAGTTTTAAAGAGAAAAAAACCCTTAACGTCCACATGAGATCTCACACAGGAAAGAAACCCCACACCTGCAAACTGTGTGAGAAGAGCTTCACGCGTAAAGAAGGTTTGACGTGCCATATGAGAATCCACGATGGAGGGAAGCCTTTTGTTTGTAATGAATGTGGAAAGCTTTTCAGATATAAAAGAAACCTTAGACATCACATGAAGTTTCACTCTGGAGACAAATCTGTCATGAGTCACTCTAGACATCGTTTTAGATGTCATGCGTGTAAAATAAATTTCACGGACAGGAATGCCCTCAAGAATCATGTAAAAAATCACGTCGTAGAGAAGCCTCACAAATGCCATCACTGTGAAAAGAGTTTCAGCCAAAGACCAAAGCTGGAGGATCACATTAGAATCCACACTGGAGAGAAACCCTTCTCCTGCCCTCAGTGTGGAAAGAGCTTCACGATTAAAGGAAACCTTAAGATCCACATTAGAGTTCACACTGGAGAGAAGCCTTGCAAGTGCACTCAGTGTGAACAGAGTTTCAGATATCACACAGACCTGAAACGCCATATGCAAACATCCCATCCTGAAAAGAAAATAATGATTTTAATCCGTGTGATCAGAGGTTTAGGAAAAGGAGGCAATAGTAACATGGGGCCTAATTCGTGAAACATAAATATATGAGTTAATTCCGAGAAAGTTGCGTGTAAAACAGACATCCCGTTTTTCCTGGGACAGTCCCTAATTTAAGTTCTATTTTTAGTGTCCGGACTTATTTTGAAAAACTCACCAGTTGCCCTATCTATTGTGGAGAATATAAAAATGCATGCATTTGCTTTTGCTTCTGCTTCATGTAAAAAACACGTGTGTGTTTGTATGTTGATGTATTTGGAGATTCTGTATGATTCCTCAATGTATTTTTGACCAATCAGCTTTCCTAAATTCAGGATCACTCTCGTTGCTTGGTGCTTACTGCTTAACCCAGTCTCTCCGAATGTTCCACCAAATTATTGTTTTGTGAGCAGGAGACGTAATAATACCAGAGATAGCAGAAATGATACAAAATAAAGTGAACTATTCTGCCCTCCAAAGGCAAAGCGCAGTAACTACGTGTGTTCATATATCGATTGAAGAAAACCTCTTTACATGAGCAAAAATGCACTTGGCATAACAGTAGACTGGTTATACTACAGACTCTTTAAATTGACCAGTGTAACTTTTTATATGACGGTATTTAATTTTGATAATAAACAGACTGCGATGGCAAGTTATGTGTTAAGTGCTAGAATATGTGGTGTGTGTGGTGTGTATGTGAAACACAAACTACTCAAATTGTGGTCATTTTTGATCATACAGATAAGAGTAAGCCATAATTCGAACTCACAACAAAAACAGGATGTTTGTGTTTTTGTTAAATAAAGCGAACAAACAGGATTTTGGTTCTTGGTTTCCTTTCTGTGAGCTTGTTTGTGGAGCGCCATGCCTCACATCTGTTTTAAATCTGTTAATTATTTAAGTCAGATATATTTAACATTAACAGTTGTACTTTTCTAAACATTCAGAAGGAGGCTGTTTTTGGAGGAGCTAAAAAAGCGATCAGTTTGACAATACAAAAGTCCTATGAAAATGCCCGCGGTGGCAAAAGTGCTCATGTGTGTCTCACACGTGCCTGTCTGCTATCCTCTGTAACACACGTGCAAAGGAGACAAATATTTAGCCTTTTCACTGAACACAAAGAAATTAAGTTCAGTGAACTTAACTACAATGCTGTAATTAACAGAAAGTAATAACTCCTTCAAACTGAGTAATGTCAACAAAGCAGAAACAAATAAGATGAACATAAGTTGACTAAGGGCATTATCTTTTTCAGTGATAAACAGCAGGGAGAAAGTGGGATAAAAATAGGAATATATCCAGGCCCGGTCCGTCCTACAGGCGAAGCAGTTTTCTGCCTGGGGCGCCAGGTGTGCGTAGGGCGCCGCCAGTGGCCCTTACAAAAAAAAAAAAAAAACAAAAACAAAAAAAAACATGTGGGCGCTCAGGTGCCCCCTCCTTTTCTACACAATGAACAAATAAGCAAGAATAAATACACTTTTTATTTACAATATTTCATCTGGCCTGGCTGATGCACTTGAACAGAGATACGATGCTGCTGCTTACTTTAGTGGGGGGATATGTCTCTGCACAACTGGCAGCCCCAGGCCCGCAGCCCAATCAAGACGTGCGCCGTCGATGTAATGTAAACACAACTACATGGTTGTGTATGGGCGCACATCACACCAGGCAGACAGATGTAAAAATGAAAAGGCACAAGCCCTCAGGTGCGCAGGGCAGAAAACGGAGGAAAGAGGAGGAGGAAAGGAAAGGCCAAATTAAGAGGTAAGCTATGTCAACAAAGCGCTGTTTTGCGTTTCTGTGTTATTTTAAGCTGATTGGCGCTAACGCTAGCGTTAGCTAAGTAATAAAAATAAAGGCAAAGATAGCTAGATAATGCAATGTTATGATCAGTGTTGTTTTCGTCAACGATGATGATGATGAAATCATTTCGTTGACGCCACTTTTTTTCATGACAACAACGAGACGATGACGAGATAAAAATAGCTCGTTGATGACTAAAACATGACGAGACATGTGTGAGTTTTCGTTGACGAGACGAGAATAGACGAAAATGTTAGTGGGTGGTCCGTCACACGTTCAAAATGCATGACATTTCTGCTTATTGTGCATGCCAATCAAAACCTAAAACGTATTTGCCGCTATGGCAAGCCGTTTTAGCATTAAATACTCTTTGCCATACTAGTATGGCAAGCCGTTTTAGCATTCCACCCTTGTTTGTCTTTCTTCCTTCATTATTGTAATTATTGGTGAAAATAGTCGATCCGGAAGCTCACATTGTGTTGAACTATAGATCTGCTATTTTCACAACTTATAAGTGACACTACCCAACAGCAAAATACTTACTGACCTACATTAATCTGTTAAAAGACTACTTTTTCCCCTTTTTTGACTAAAACTAGACTAAAACCTTTTTGACTTTTCGTTGACTAAATCTAGACTAAAACCTTTTTGACTTTTCGTCGACTAAAATGTGACTAAATCTAATAAGCATTTCAGTCCAAAAGACTAAGACTAAGACTAAATCTAAGATGGTTGTCAAAAACAACATTGGTTATGATGAGCTATTGCTAGATTCATACAGATTGAGATGAATGCTCAACCCTCACGTTTGGGCTTAGTAGTTTTATTACCAAAAACTAGGTTACTACTATACACCTAACTGCCTTGAGTCTCAAAATGAGTAGCAGGCTGCACCATTATATCAGTGATGATGTGGCTACAGCTATCAATTAAAAAATATATTTAAATTGTTTGTCCTGTGCAGCTATACATGCTTTTGCTAGGATAATAACTGTACCTGTGTCTGTACAGACTCACTCACCAAATTCTTAAAGTCCCCAACTCCTGGAGAAGGGACATCTACACCACTCTCTGAAGCATGTAAGTAACTCAAGCCAATTAATTGTGGTCTCAGTGTAATTGATAAGTTGTTGTAGTTTACAGTTACACCTTGCTATTACATGAAGGATTTAGTCAAATTTAATAAATTTCATTTGTTTTGTTTATGTGCATTAACATCACTCTACACAAAAGACAATGCAGTGGTGTAAGAGTATGAATGTACTTTGTTTACAGCTGCAACTCCAGCTCCAACATCCCCAATATCCAGCACCTCCTCCACTGACACACACAGTGCAGCTCCTCCAGCCCCCGAAGCAAGCACATCCACCTCCTCAAATGAGAGACAGCATGCAGCTCCTCCAGCCCCCAAAGCAAGCACATCCACCTCCTCAAATCAGAGACAGCATGCAGCTTCTCCAGCCCCCAAAGCAAGCACATCCACCTCCTCAATTGAGGGACAGCATGCAGCTCCTCCAGCCCCCAAAGCAAGCACATCCACCTCCTCAATTGAGAGACAGCATGCAGCTCCTCCAGCCCCCGAAGCAAGCACATCCACCTCCTCAATTGAGAGACAGCATGCAGCTCCTCCAGCCCCCAAAGCAAGCACATCCACCTCCTCAATTGAGAGACAGCATGCAGCTCCTCCAGCCCCCGAAGCAAGCACATCCACCTCCTCAATTTGAGGGACAGCATGCAGCTCCTCCAGCCCCCAAAGCAAGCACATCCACCTCCTCAATTTGAGGGACAGCATGCAGCTCCTCCAGCCCCCGAAGCAAGCACATCCACCTCCTCAATTGAGAGACAGCATGCAGCTCCTCCAGCCCCCCAAGCAAGCACATCCACCTCCTCAATTTGAGGGACAGCATGCAGCTCCTCCAGCCCCACAAAGCAAGCACATCCACCTCCTCAATTGAGAGACAGCATGCAGCTCCTCCAGCCCCCAAAGCAAGCACATCCACCTCCTCAATTGAGAGACAGCATGCAGCTCCTCCAGCCCCCAAAGCAAGCACATCCACCTCCTCAATTGAGAGACAGCATGCAGCTCCTCCAGCCCCCAAAGCAAGCACATCCACCTCCTCAATTGAGAGACAGCATGCAGCTCCTCCAGCCCCCGAAGCAAGCACATTCACCTCCTCAATTGAGGGACAGCATGCAGCTCCTCCAGCCCCAAAAGCAAGCACATCCACCTCCTCAATTGAGAGACAGCATGCAGCTCCTCCAGCCCCCAAAGCAAGCACATCCACCTCCTCAATTTAGCCCCCGAAGCAAGCACATCCATCTCCTCAATTGAGAGACAGCATGCAGCTCCTCCAGTCCCCAAAGCAAGCACATCCACCTCCTCAATTGAGAGACAGCATGCAGCTCCTCCAGCCCCCGAAGCAAGCACATCCACCTCCTCAATTTGAGGGACAGCATGCAGCTCCTCCAGCCCCCAAAGCAAGCACATCCACCTCCTCAATTTGAGGGACAGCATGCAGCTCCTCCAGCCCCCAAACCAAGCATATCCACCTCCTCAATTGAGAGACAGCATGCAGCTCCTCCAGCCCCCAAAGCAAGCACATCCACCTCCTCAATTGAGGGACAGCATGCAGCTCCTCCAGCCCCCAAAGCAAGCACATCCACCTCCTCAATTGAGAGACAGCATGCAGCTCCTCCAGCCCCCAAAGCAAGCACATCCACCTCCTCAATTGAGAGACAGCATGCAGCTCCTCCAGCCCCCAAAGCAAGCACATCCACCTCCTCAATTGAGAGACAGCATGCAGCTCCTCCAGCTCCCGAAGCAAGCACATTCACCTCCTCAATTGAGGGACAGCATGCAGCTCCTCCAGCCCCCAAAGCAAGCACATCCACCTCCTCAATTGAGAGACAGCATGCAGCTCCTCCAGCCCCCGAAGCAAGCACATTCACCTCCTCAATTGAGGGACAGCATGCAGCTCCTCCAGCCCCCAAAGCAAGCACAACTACCACTGAGAGACAGGTACGCGCAGCACCTGCAGATCCTGCTGACTGGCCAGCCTTGTCTGATGAAGTGAGGACGGAGCTCGTACTCTCAGGGCCATATCAGGTAGAGCCAGATTTTAACTTTCCAAAAAGGGTTAATAGGAGGAGTTGTTATCACCACCATTTTTACCGCCAATTAGTAAATGGAGAGAAAATCAAGAGAAGCTGGTTGGTATATTCCAAGAAAAAAAATAGTCTTTACTGCTTCTGCTGCAAGCTTTTCTCTCAAAAATCATACAAACTAATAACTGCTGGATTTAATGACTGGGAAAATTGCAGTGGCCAACTCAAAACCCATGAGAACAGTCCAGAACACTTAAAGAACATGACATCATGGAAGGAACTCGAGACTCGACTTGAGAAAGGCCAAACAATAGATAAGCTTGAAATGGCACTTTTAGAGGCTGAAAGGAGGAGGTAGCGTGACGTCCTGACCAGGTTCGTGGCCATTATTCAGTCGTTGGCAGAGCGAAATATTGGCCTTAGGGGGAGCAAAGACGCACTTTATCAGCCAGACAATGGCAATTTTCTAAAGGAGGTAGAGCTCATGGCCAACTTCGACCCTGTCCTTCAGCAGCATGTTGCATTGGTGGAACGCGGAGCCATCCATACAACTTATTTAGGAAAACATATTCAAAATGAACTAATAGATTGGGTAACACTTTATAATAACTACACACTATGAGTCATTAGTTAAGCTTTGGTAAATAGTTAATTAATCATTTATAAAGCATTGTTCATACATTAATACACATTTGTAAGCAGTTTATAAATACAGCTATAAATGCTCTATTCTCGTTTTATACGTGTCTGTATAAAATGCTTAATAATTGTATTTTCATACTTTATTAAGGATCAGTTAATCATTTCTAAATTAAGCATTACATTATTTACAAAACAGTTAGTTAATAGTTGTAAGTGGTTCATGAGATCATTTAGAAGGTGTTGGTAAATGATTCATAAACCACTTGAATGCTCAGGGTGGTTGCTAGGGTGTTGCTATGCAGTTGCTAGGGTAACCGGGTTGGTTGCTAAGGTGTTGCTATGCCGTTGCTAGGGTCCCCGGGGTAGTTGCTAAGGTGTTGCTATGTGGTTGCTATGGTGCCTAGGGTGGTTTCTAGGGTGTTGCTATGTTGTTGCTAGGGTACCGGGGTGGTTACTAAGGTGTTGCTATGTCATTCCTAGGGTACCGGGGTGGTTGCTAAGGAGTTGCTATGTAGTTGCTATGGTGCCTGGGGTGGTTGCTAGTGTGTTGCTATGCGGTTACTAGGGTACCCAGGGTGGTTACAAGCATGTTTCTAGCATATTGCTAGCATAATTAGCAAATCCCTTACATGTTTCTAGCATGATTAGCAAGTTCTTAGCATGATTTTAGCATGACTAGCAAGTCATTACCATGATTTTAGCATGAGTAGCAAGTCACTAGCATGATTTTAGCATGACTAGCTAGTCACTAGCATGATTCTAGCATGACTAGCAAGTTTCTAGCATGATTTAGCATTACTAGCAAGTCACTAGCATGATTTAGCATGGCTAGCAAGTCACTAGCATGATTCTAGCATTACTAGTAAGTCACTAGCATGATTTAACATGACTAGCAAGTCACTAGCATAAATTTAGCATTACTAGCATGACTAGCAAGTCACTAGGCTAATTTTAGTATGACTAGCAAGTCACTAGTATGATTTTAGCATGAATTCCTACTGTAACTCATAATTAATTCAGGCAGTTACTAGCATTTACTGGCAGTTAAAACATTTACTAGCTGTAAGTTAATAGTTTTTGTGAGCTCATCTAAAGTGAGGACTATTTATGCCTTATAAAGTGTTTACAAGTCGTTCTCCTGTTCTGGAGAAATCACTTTTAGCATAGCTTAGCATACATCATTGAATCCTATGAGACTTATAGCATGGGAGAACGGCTGAGTGGGTTTCAAAATGTTAAAACTCAACTTATTAACACTTTATAAAGCATAAATAGTCCTCACTTTAGATAAGCTCACAAAAACCATTAACTGACAGCTAGTAAATGTTTTATAACTGCCTGAATTGATTATGAGTTATAGCAGGAATATGTGTTATTAAAGCATTTAATACTGTTAATATATGTCTGAATAATAAGATGTATAAATGTGCATTCAAATGGTTTATGAATCATTTACCAACACTTTCTAAATGATCTCCTGAACCACTTACAACTACTAACTAACTGGTTTGTAAATAATGTAATGCTTAATTTAGAAATGATTAACTGATCCTTAATAAAGTATGAAAATACAATTATTAAGCATATTATACAGATGCGTATAAAACAAGAATAAAGCATTAATAGCTGTATTTATAAACTGTTTACAAATGTCTATTAAGGTAGGTATAATGCTTTATAAATGATTAATTAACTATTTACCAATGCTTAACTAATTATTCATAGTGTGTAGTTATTATAAAGTGTTACCATAGATTGCATTGTTGGCAAGATTTTGGAGTACATTGTCAATGAAATAAAAAAATCGAAATACTTTTCAATTATTTTGGATTGCACCCCTGATTTAAGCCATAAAGAGCAACTATCAGTCATAATTTGACATGTTGCAATGGAGGACACACCTGAAATAAAAGAGCATTTTATGGGATTCCTTGAGCTGGAAGAGACAACTGGAGAAAGCCTGGCGAAACTCATTCTCGACAGAGTAGAAGAGCTGAACATCCCTTTTGAAGACTGTAGAGGGCAGTCTTATAACAATGGGGGCAATATGAGAGGAAAGAGAAAGGGAGTCCAAGCAAGACTTCTGCAACTAAATCCCAGGGCTTTATTTGTGCCATGCGGAGCACATACATTGAACCTGGCGATAGCTGATGCAGCGAAAAGCTCTGCAGATACCACTTGCTACTTTAGCTACCTGCAGAAGCTTTTCATGCTTTTCTCCGCCTCCACTCAGAGATGGACCATCTTGGAAAGACATGTCAAAAAAACACTGAAATCCTGGTCAGAAACCAGATGGGAGAGTCGGGTCAACAGTGTAGAGGCTGTAAGGTACCAGGCTGCAGAGGTCAGAGCTGCACTTTTAGAGGTGAGGGACAAAGCCACAGATGCAGTTTTAAAGATTGAGGCACAATCTTTGGCTGAAGAAGTTGGATCATACCGCTTCTCAATCTGTACTGTGGTATGGTATGATATCCTGACCAAAATTAAACTTGTCAGCAAAGTGTTGCAATCAGGGTCAATGCAGTTGGATGTTGCAGTTGACCTCCTGAAGAAAACAGAAGCCGCTTTGGTCAGCTACAGAGGAACTGGATTTGCTTCTGCCCAGACATCTGCCAGAGAAATCTGTGAGGAAATGAATGTGCAAGTTGTTCTTAAGCAGAGGAGGCTGAGAACAACCAAAAGACAGTTCTCCTATGAGTCTCCTGATGAGCAAGTGAGCAATGCACTAAAGAAAATGGAAATTTCATTTTTCAATGTGGTTGTGGATGTTTCAATTGCGTCACTGCAAGAACGATTCCAGACCTTAAATGAAGTGCAGGGCAACTTTGGAGTCCTCATCAACTTCCCTGACCTGACCAATGAAGAGCTGACAAAGCAGTGTGAAACACTCAGCAACACTCTGAGCTGTCATGGGCAGTCAGACCTGGATGGGAAGGAACTGGCACTGGAGATGCAGAGTTTCCCACATTTGCCAAAAGCCAACATGACCACCCTGGAAGTTCTGGCTTTCTTACAGAAGATGAAACTGGAGGAAATCTATCCAAAAATGTGGGTGGCCCTCAGAATTCCTGTCACTATTCCAGTGACAGTTGCTGCTGCAGAGAGGAGCTTCTCCAGATTGAAGCTGATTAAAACCTACCTGAGGTCTTCAATGGGCCAAGAGCGTCTGAATGGACTTGCATTAATGAGCATCAATCAGGAGGTTTCAAGGAAGATACCTTTTGATGACACAATAGATGCATTTGCAGTAAGGAAATCCAGACGTGTCCATTTTTAAGGACATGCATGATGCACCATAGACTTTTGAAGGAAGATTATGTTGGGGTTATACATGCTAATATTCTGTTTTCTCTTTTGCACATTTTGATTTTATAAGGCGCATAGTTTATAGCATGTTCAAGCAAATGTTTATTTTATTATTTTATCATTATACATTTTATTTTATTATCCTTGTTTAAAGGAGTAAAACTGACTCGGACTGGCTGACTTTGTTGTTAATTTTGTTAAACTGTGCGAGCCATAAAAAACAAAAAAACAAAAAAAAACATCTTTTTGTTCTGTAATTTGTGGAGGGGGGGGGCACCCAAATGCCAATCCTGCTGGGGCACCAAAATGTGTTGGACCAGCCCTGAATATATCTATAAGATATATATATATTCTGCATTCCGATCAGAAGTTCATACTGGAGGTTTTCAATCAGGCTTTGTCATCCATCAACAACGATTGACATGCAGATCCTAATGAGCCTTAGCAAATTCGGGCAGAAGGATGATCGGGAGTTCAATTTGGGTGCCTTAGTTGATCCAGAGGGCGTCATGAATGTGTCCTATCATGTGGCCTGTGATCTGTGTCCGGTGGACCCGTCCATTGATTTGCTTTGGTCCAGATTCGGTTTACAGGAGGTTGTGGGAAGAAGAGGAACTTTATTCCCGGTTTACTCCATGGCAGAGGCATCGAGTTACCAAAGTAACATTGATAACAAGGATTTGGATGTCGGTGGATTGTTGAGGCAGGTCTTGAGGGATGTTGCGTGCACTGTCAACTTTGTGCAACTCTATGCGACCACTCCACACTGCCTCCATTCACCAGCAGTGACTCATCGAGTGAGCCGGGTGATCACTTTGTGTGATTTGGCGAATGATAAGCATCGGTCAATGCTACAATGAACCCAAACATTCCATGAACAGAAGATCTCTTGCATTTCTGGGCTACCCAAAAGGACATCGATCCACATCTTCATTGTCTTGCCCTGGAAGTCTTATGTCCTCCTGAAATTTTTTCAAAGGCAGGGGAAGAAGCAAAAAAAAAAGATATAGACTTAGCTTTCGCAGTGTTGAACAAGTTCTGTTCCTTAATAAAAATCTGTAATTTCTTCTATTACTCACAAAAAGTCAGCTTCCCAGTTCACAAGCACTTCCCAGTTCTACAATAATGTTCTTTTGTTTTGAATATGGCTACGTCAGCCTTGCCTATGAACTCATATATATATCTATGTCTTTGAGCAACTTTTTGTATCATTTACCATCCTGTTAGCAAAAATTGGCACGGAAAAAGCACCTGTTCTTAATAATCAAGACATGTTCTGTTCATTAATAATTGTTTTATTATTGTTTCAAAAATAAATAAAAATACTATCATGGCCTAAGGGACACATATCGTCCAAGAAAAGTTCATTATTGATTAGCATTTACATTATTAACACTTTGTGTCCCTAACAGGGTGGAATATTTTCACAGCCAGTGTCTGAACAATCTACCCATAACTATTATTTGTTGAGTGTCTGAGCTTGTTCAATATGTATTTGTGATAGTTAAACATGTCACTATTGTAGTAGAATGATAAAAATATGAAGAACATGTACCTTTTTCCCCAAGAATTACGGAGCCAGAATGTTACTGGACACCAGGAATGAGCCATAACCAGTAGTGTGCAGTTTCTGACAAGACAAGGTTTATCTTTTAGAGGCCATTATGATGATGAAGATGATGATGATGATGAGGGAACATTTAATCAGCTTCTAAAACACAAGTCAAGAAAATTCAGAATGAAATCCTCAGTTTATTCAGTAATTCTATAATTTGTGGAATTGCAGAAAAAACATCTGCAATAGTTTTTTTCAGGACCAGCATAAACCAGCAAATGAGCATCTTAAACCAGCACCACATTTTAACACTGAGTAAAAAAAGCTATTTAGATCAGATTGACGTCAGTGAAAGTGGGAAAAATAATGATATATAATATTTTTATTACAGTTTCTGGATATTGACATTTTTGTCCTCTATGGACCTATGTGTAACTTTTTTTTTAAACTTTAACTTTTATTAATTTAATTAACTTTAAATTTTAAAACGGAGTACTGTAATTGAATCAAGGAATCGTGACAGCATTAGTTGGATCTTGAAGATTTGGCCTTAAGAATAAAGAATTCTGCAAGAGAATAGTTTATGACTAGTATTGTTTCCTAAAACTATGTTTCTTCTCTAACAAGGGAACATATGTGAATTTAATGCACACAAATAACTACTTGCTAAATCTATTTGAAACTGGAAATGGAAAGATGATCTGTCATTTCATTATCACTAATTGAAAAATTAGATTTAACATTTTTAAGCTGGAAATTATTGTACACTTATTCAGAAGGTTCACGTTTTTAATAGAAATATATAGGGACAATTATTTTAGTCAACAGAGGTCTATCACTTAAAATCTCAAAATAAATCACTTAAAAAATCTCAGTAGTATTTATAGCTTTGGAAATCTGGCATGTATCATTTAAATCAGTCCATCATCTGACACTCTGAGTTTGTTTTCTGTGTGTGAATTTCTATAATGTGAAGAGGACTTTTATTTTGTTGAGGAGGGATGATGTCATAAGGCTGCGCCACACTCCTGCATCTGTGTTTCTGCTGAAGAAAGGTTTGTGTTTTTATCCTTTGTCTAGTGTTCAAACCAAAATAGCTCTCTCTGAGAATTATATAGCAGCAGTTGTCAACCCTATTCCTCGTCTGTCTCTTATTTAACTCTGATTCAGATCACCAGCTCTTTAGAAGAGAACTACATGAATGAACTGTGCTCAGATTGATATGATCCCTACATAGTGTTCATGGCTCACACAGACAAAGCTATATATACCTCTGGAAATAAATACAATTTAAATTCTCATCTTGGGAAATGCTGATACAGATAACTGTGAATTGAGTGAATAGCTAATGAATGTAACACGAATGTATCTAACAACAATAATGAACGGTTTTTATGAGTAAACATGCATCTCATTTCAGTCTCTGTTCATCATAAACACACTGTTTATTCACTGGCAAGAAATGATTAACAAATACAGCTTTTTCAAACTCAAAACAGTGGGTTTCCACCCAAACGTGAAGAAAATCTTATTAGAGTTTGCAAAGAAGAAACAAACATGTGAATTAGGTCTGTTTCTATCAGCTTGTAAATATATTGTATTATATAGCATTATTTTATTCATTTGCAGTGCTAGTTTTTGAGTGTTTTTTTCTCTAATCGGGTCATTTAAGTCCATTAACTCTCACTCTGACTGACCCCCTTACTAGTGTGCTGACTACTGAACTAGACTGAGATTTAGTGTGCATTTCTTCTGTCTGTTAATTATTCTCATCTTAAACCCAGAAAACTCTTGCTGAAGTGACTGAGATCCACGTGACACACTGATATAAAGATGACGTTTATTAAAGTGGAGAGTGAAGACTTGAAGATTGAAGAAACATTCAGAGATACTGAGGAACAACAAACAGAGATGATGTTTATTAAAGAGGAAAGTGAAGATGTGGAGATTGAAGAAACATTTGGAGTCGAATATGAAGATATTGAGGAACAACAAACACAGATGATGTTTATTAAAGATGAGAGTAAATATGTGGAGATTGAAGAGTCATTTGGTGTCAAACATGAAGATCCTGAGGAACAAATAGGTTGGTTTCATTCTCAAAGTCCTTTTTTAGTGATTATGTTTTATAAATATCGCTATCTCTGTTATTTGTCTTATTTAGTCACACATAAATAAGTAGTTTGTCTGACATTAATCTCAGTATCGACTTCTGAAATGAAAGCAATGGAAATCCTTCATTTTTATCACTACAGTATCTACTTGCATAAAGCAATCTGTGAATGTGAGTGAGGTTTGTTGTCTATAAATGATGATGATGATTATTATTTTTGTTCATCCTCACAGTCACTTTTTTTTAAATTCAGGGTCTTGTAAACATTATTTTCTTAAGACTACAAATAACAATCCTCATTTTTTAAAAGGAAATGAGACACTTTGAAAAACACTTTCTTTTCTTGAGAAAGAAATGCAATAAGTGCTGTTTTTGTTTGTCAAATTTCCCTGTGATGCACATGAAAGCTGGATATTCAGAACTTCACATTATAGTCAAGAGAAGAGTATTTGAAGAGCTCTTTTGCCAAAACTCGATAAACACCAAATAAAAAATAGTTTGTCATGCAATTTTTTGCTGTGTATGGAACCTATTCACTGCTCCATCAATGTTTCATGCCAAATAGTAATTTTCCTTGTTTAAAATGTACTGCAAGATGCAGTTTTTTTCCAAAACGCTATAAGCGCCGAACTTGTTTTTAGCCAAAATGCGATATGGGTCATTCCAGCTGGAATCATCAAATGGTCCCCACCTGACCCCCTCAGATTTGTCTGAAAATAATCCATGTGATGGGTAATATGCCCAATAGATCATATACAACATTTCAGTTCTCTACTGTGCGTACTTCTTTCACAAAACATCTGTAAAAAAAAAAAAAAAAGGTTTTGGCATCACAGTCTGAGTGACCATGTTCAGACTGAAATATCTCCAAAACTAGTTGTGCCAGGTCTATGTTGTACCATGTCTTTAACATCCATGTTCAGAGTAATATTTCCCATGAATGACACCAGAAAAATTAGGCAAAACCCCTTCCTATTTTTTTTTTTTATATATATTTTATCAATAACAACACGCTCTTTCGAAATAACAAGTTTCATGTTCACACCTGGTGTCATTCATGGGAAATATTGCTCTAAACATTGGTTTAAATTAGTTTTTTTATTTATTTATCTTAATATCTCAACATCCATAAGACTTGTTGTCTGTTGTCAAAGGATGTGAAAGACTTGGTACATATCAGACCATTTACCAAGTTTGATGTTTATATATTGAAAATTGAGGTTTCTATGGACATCTGAAAACCCTTAAAGTAATAGTTTCAAAGAAAAGTAGAGGGCCAGCATTCAGGGGTAAATTCAGTAGCAATCCTGTGAGTTGTAATTCATGCAGTTCTGACTAGGACTCTTAGCCCAGAAAATTTGATGGACCTGGCACAACTAGTTCTGGAGATATTTCAGTCTGAACATGGTCACTCAGACTGTGATGCCAAAACTAACTTTTTACAGATTTTTTGTGAAAGCAGTATGCACGGTAGAGATCTGAATTTTTGTATATGATCTATTACCCATCACAGGTTTTTTTCAGATAAATCTGAGGAGGTCAGGTGGGGAACTTTTCCAAAATTTGATGATTCCAGCTGGAATGACCCGTATGTCCTCTCGACCAATCAGAATTGAGCGTTGGACGCAATCCAACAAGGCGCGCTCTGAAGCGAGAGATGTTAGTCTTCAAAATGAGTTCTTTAAACTCTAACAACACTTTTGCTGGCCTAGATGAGCCAGTCAGACCTACACATGGGGGTAGAAAACGCCGACTGGACAGAGAACATCATAAAACACAACAAAAGAAGAAGGTCCGTCACTCAGGGGGCGCGTTAATACCCTCCGTGGGATGTCAACACAAGGCTGGTGCGACCGGTTTCTGTCAGGCCGAGAAACTGTCAGCGGATGACCTGATGATGAATTTTTTGAAGTTTTATGAAAGACCGAACAAGGTTGACCAGGACAGAGCCATACTTCATCTCCTGGACGTAACACGGGTGAAAAGGCAGCGTCTTAAAGTCCTGGACGTAAACAAACAAAAAGACCGAAACATATCAGTCAAGTACAGTCTTTTGTGCAGCAGTCACCCAGAGAGGGTCTCCGTTTGCAAGGCCACCTTCATTAAAGTGTTTGGTGAGTACAATTTTTGAACATGATGCTCTTTTTGAAAAAAAAAAAAGATGGGACTTGGTCTGTATCCACAGAAAAAAATCTATACACCGTTGTGTAACAAAGTGCTCACTTTTATTTATTGCCTGAGAAATGTGCCTGAATATTTTTATTGTTACTGTTGCATATATAACTCAACTTCTTCAAATTCTTCCCAAACTATGTTTTTTGCAAACATTTTTTACATTTTCAACAAATAAAAATCAGTGTAAATTTATTTATCACACATGCGATGTCAATTTATACTGTTGTAAACTACCGTAAATTCCAAAAATATACATCCATAAATAAACATCATTTATGAACTTGGCAATTAAAGAGTCAAAATCCTGAATTTATTCAAAAGATTTAGTAGTTTTGATCAGGACTGAGGTTGATTAAGACATTTATGCAAAAAATAAAATAAAATAAAAAAATTATGTGATATTCACAGCAGTTTAATTTAGTGGATGTTTTCATCCACGGACATAACGAGAGGGTAGTAAATATGCCCAGAGCATACGGTTGAGTTTTTGAAAATTTTCAAAGCATTTTCTTAAAATGTGTGTCAAAATAAGATTTCTCACAAAAAAAATCATTTAATTTTCTTTAACAGAGAAAAAGTGGCCAAATTAAGACTCAACAGCACCCCTGAGTGGACGAAAACATCCCCAACAACACATAAGGGTTCATATTTCTGTTTTAAACTATATTTAAAACATTAATCTCAACATGAATTTCTGAATTTGATTGCACTCATGTCACCTCTGAGCCTCATTAAACATGAAAAGGTTAAAAACAAAGGTTAAATTCCCTGTACCTCACATTAAGGAGTCAAATTTCACCTTGTAATGGGAAGGCTAGTTTTTTTTATCAAATTTTTGGATTATTGTTATTATATTGACTGTGCTCCTACAAGTTTTCACCTCCTAACAAGAAAAGTAAGCGAAGAGCCCAGGGGTCCGTTCTTCGTACCTCGCTTACTACATCCAAGATCAAATGACACATCTAAGATCAAATCATCGTGCTAACTATGAGCTCGCTATTCCGGTTCTCCGAACGCACCTATTGTTGATGATTAGTATAGCTGGATGAAGTTATTTGAGATCACTGGGTGGCTTAAAAGGGGATACGTATCGATAGTAGAAACATTGATCGGCAACTCTTTGATTGGTCGGCGAACATGACGAAGGAGCGCGCTCAGTATTTTTCTGCAGCAGACCAAGAACTCTTGATTGAGGGATTTCAGGAGTTTCAGAGTTTATTTAAAACGCAAGGGAACACTGCAAAGGCTGGAAAAGCAAGGAGAGAGGGCTGGCAAAAAGTTGTGAACACATTAAATGTGTTAATGCTGCCCATGTTACATGTTTTTTCCTTGATATGTTATTTTATTTATATTTTTATTTTTTTTTATACACTACTGTTCAAAAGTTTGGGGTCAGTAAGACTTGTAATAGTCTTTAAAGAAGTTTCTTATACTCATCAAGGCTGCATTTATTTGATAAAAAATACAGAAAAAAACAGTAATAGTGCAAAATGTTTTTACAATATAAAATAATGTTTTTTTATTATTATTATTATTTTAACATAATTTAAAATAGAATTTATTCCTGTGATGAAAAGCTGAATTTTTATCAGCTATTACTCCAGTCTTAAGTGTCACATGATCCTTCAGAAGTCATTCTAATATGCTGATTTATCATTAGAATGATCAATGTTGGATAATATCAACAGTTGTGCTAACAAATATTTTTTGGAACCTCTGATATATATATATATATATAAAACAATGTAAATTATTTATTATTAACTTTTAATATTTTTTTCATTATTAACTTAATACATCCTTGGTGAATAAAAGTATTAATTTCTTTAAAAAAAAAAAAAATGTACTGACCCCAGACTTTTGAACTGTATATATACCATAGACTGTAAAAAAAGATATATACTTTCTTGCAAGATACTTTTTTTCCCCCATGTGAGTCAGTCCGCGTCAGTCGTGCTCTTTAACCAATCAGATGTGACCTCGCCATTTCAACCAATCATAACCCGCCAGGAGCGCAGCTTAAATCCTGTTTACATGAAATAAACCTGCTCCAGAGCAGGTTTAAGCTTGCGCACCTGTTGCTATGACAGCAAGTCCAGGATGAGCTTCGAAGAACCGAGCAATCCAAGATCACGCAAAATCGTCAACAATCAAATCCAGCTAACTTAGTTAGCGAGGTACGAAGAACAGACCCCAGTTCAGAGAATTAAATTTTGAATTGAATTGGAATTACAGGAAGTGGAACTGAATTCATTGCAATTCAGAGAAATTCATTATTAGTGAGAATGTGATACTTTTAACATACATTTTTCTTCCTAATGGAAGTACAGGCACTAACATTAACTATAGCAAGTAAGTTGTGTGTAGCTCTGTTTATTTCATACTGGCTCTAATCAATGCATGACAATCTAAACTATTTCCTTTCACAGGCATCAGCAAAGACCGTGTGTCCCGGGTGGCTAAATATTATGCGGAGACTGCAGAGGCTCGCCCAGAGAGAAGAGGCGGTGCACGGCACAGTGAGGAGCACAACAGGAGAAGGCAACTCATTGTTGAGCACATCCAGTCTTGAGAGGAGCACCACTGACCTGAATGTTCATGCAGGCCCATAGGAACTTCGGCGTGTAACTCGTCCCGCACCGTTTGTCATAGACCCATGAATGACGTCTCAAATCGACCGGGTTATTGAGGAGAGATGTGCTTTGACTTCTTAGCGATCGGGCGTACGATTATCGTACAGTGGGTGAGAAATTTGGGCAAAAACCATAGACTGTAAAAAATATGGACGTAGTATCCGTGACGTCACCCGTAGGATTCTGAAGCGCTATTTTGAAGCCTTTAGTGGGCGGGATTTGACGTCGCCATCTTGGAATCGCGTCACCGCGAGTCACTCCCGGATAATCAAAAATGGGCAAAAAGGCGGGACGTGGGTGGAGCTGATTGCTGAAACCACGCCCGCCTAGCGCGACAGTGGTGAGAGCAGAGACAATCCCCCTGTCACTCAAGTGGCCACGCCCTTAATTTTGCTGAACTTTAAGGCTTAATACAACTTAAACGGATGAGTTATAAAAAAAAAATTCACCCCCTCACAGTTGACATGAAGGGCAAAACTAGCTATATAGACCAAAACCATTTTTTGAACCAGGCTGTAAACATACTTTTTTCTGCTGTAAAGTTGGGCATTTTAACATGGGGAGTCAATGGGACTGACTCCCTTTTGCAGCCAGTCTTTAGCGACCAGTCGATGAAGTGCAGTTTAAGTCACTTCCGTGTTGGTTTCAATAGAGAGAGCGGGAGGTTGCCGCTTGGCAAAAACTCAGATTGACTTAACATTGCCATAAAATTTGTGCGATCATATCTTTGGATCAGAAAGTCATAGAGAGCTGGCGGTTGGCTCTTTTTACTCGTCCTATCAAGTAGCCAATAAATACTGACATAAACACTTCATAGTGACCACCCTAGCAACCGAGGGCCGAGTTTTTGCCACCGCAAGCACCACTCACATTTTCACTCACTCTTGTTTTGGGCAAAACAAAAACATGAACATGGTGTTCATGCTCATGGAACTTCATCAGTTTTTTCCCAACCTTCGCATAGAGCACACCTTTCCAGTAAGCGGGCACAGTTTTCTCCCAGCAGACCGAGTCTTTGGCAGAATTGAGCAGAAGATCAGGAACATTTACACAATTCTGCTACCACAGGAACACCATACCATCCTCCAGCAATTCGGCCACGTTCACATTTATGGCACAGACTGGGAAGCGTTTGATTATAGGTCAGCCACAAAAGAGTGTGTTAAGGCTCAGAAGAGCTTTAAAATCAGTGAAGCACGCATTCTTGATTTGAGTACCAACCAGGTTGGTTTAAAGATGGCTTACAATGCTAAATGAATAAATGTACAATGGGGAGTATTGTTTCTGTAGTGTGATTTGTTTTAGGTATATCAGACAATGGTCCTACTGTTTACGGGTTTGCCTTTGACTTGACTTGAATATCATTATCATTATTGAATATTTTTAATAATGTGCTTTTTTTTCATGCATATGTAGTGAACAAATTGGTCCTACTTGTTACAGGTTTGACACTTTACTGTAAAAGACTTTGAATGTATTACTAAACGACTTGCCTACTGAATATTGGAATTAGTTTTTACAGGTTTGGCGCTAAATGACTATTAGCCTAAATGTGTTACTAAATGATTTGAATGTAATGTTAACGTTGTATTTTTATTATCTCATGGTATTTGTATGTGTGTTCTTTTTTAAATTATTTGTTTTATGTGGTGTACAATATTGAAACATGAAATTAAAATTTTACCATTTAGTTTATTTCATGCATTTGCATTTATTTGATTTATATTAATTTATAGTACGAGTCCCTGATGTCATATGCTGCACGTTCTCTTGTTTTTTTGTTTTAAACTTAAACCAACAATTTCTTAAAGGATTTGTAGCGTTTTGAAAAAAAAAAAAAACTTTGTATTTCTAATCTACAATATTGTTGTTTCATTTAACAATCATTGTTTAACAAATTAAACAATGAAAAATTTAATTTGAAAATTTGAAATTGATAAATTAAATAATAACAAAATGTATGGGTCTAGGTAAAAAAAATGTAGTTTTCATTTTGTTTTGGAAAAGAGCTCCTCATTTATTTGTTGTAATTTCCCACCACTAATCTGTGGTCATGGATGTTTATTTAACAAGCACATCTATCTGTCAGTGCCAATAGCCTCGTGGACAGTATGCCGACATACAATGCTGTTGAGTTTTGGACGTCCAAACAATTTACCTTTCCCGATCCAGTCCCCTTCTTTCTGTCCCACTTCTTTTAAAACTCTCGATTAAAAAAAGTGAAAATGCCTTGCAGAATCTGTCGATGTGAATAATTTTAACAAAATAAGAGAGATCATAAATATGTAGTACTGTCCTGAGTAATATGTATTACATAAGAGATGTTTACATATAGTCCACAAGACAAGAAAATAGCTGAAATTATTAAAATAACCCCCTTCAAAAGTTTGGGAACCATTGGTTTCTTAATACTGTTTGTGGTTACCTGGATGATCTACCACTAGGGACAGGACGATACATCATTGCAGTGCGAATCGAGAAATGATTCGGCATCGATTCTGAGATTTTCAGATCACGATTCTTTCTCAAATCAATTCTGAGTTTAGTTTTAAACAGCAGATGGCACTGCTTGCTTTAGGAACAGCCGTACTCTGCTTGCTTCCAAATCCTTACACGCACTTCAACCTGAAATAACCATTCATACAATTTGAGAAGCATATAACAAGGGTGTTCATAGTGGGCCGTTTACTTTAATCTCGCGTCATAAAAGCATTCTGAGCAGAGGTGAAATTACACAACTCTTCAGCACTCTTCTTCGTCAGCGTTTGAGTGTGTGGACATAAACTAGATTTGAGCGCCATCTGCTGTTTATATCTAAGCTCAGAATCGATTCCAAAGAGAAACACGATGCATTCGGGAGATCTCAGAATTGATCCGCGAACCGATTGATCGTTCCATCCCTATCTACCACCTTTTTTGTTTAGTGATAGTTGTTCATGAGTCCCTTGTTTGTCCTGAACAGTTAAACTGAGCACTGTTCTTCAGAAAAATACTCCAGGTCCTGCAGATTCTGTTCAGTTTTCAATCATATTTGAACCCTTTCCAGCAATGACTATGATTTTGAGATCCATCTTTTTACACTGAGGACAACTGAGGGACCACACGATGTATTAAGAAAGTAGATGTCCAAATTTGTCTTCTTTTGTTAAAATATATATTTTTTTCCATTCAGTACTGCCCTTCGGAAGCAACCAAAGATGCTTGCATATTTCCCGGAAGACAATTTAAATACAATTTACCTTGATCTTCAAACTCAAGAAGTTTTTTTGCATGGTGTTTCCTTCTGGAGCATCAGTGAGTGTTTGGACCTTCTGTAATAGTTGTGTTTGAGTCCCTCAGTTGTCCTCAGTGTGAAAAGATGGATCTCAAATCATACAGTCATTGTTGCAAAGAGTTCAAATACACAAAAATGCTGAAAACTGGAGAATCTGCAGCACCTGGAGGATTTTTCTGAAGAACAGTACTTAGTTTAACTGTTTACAATAGAGGTGCCCAACCCTGTTCCTGGAGATCTACTTTCCTGCAGAGTTTAGTTCCAACTCTGATCAAACACAACTGTCTGTAATGATCAAGGGCTGCTTCAGATCCTAATTAGTTGGCTCAGTTGTGTTTGATCAGGGTTGGAGCTGAACTCCGCAGGAAGGTAGATCTCCAGGAACAGGATTGAGCACCCCTGGTTCAGAACAAACAAGGGACTCATGAACAACTATCACTAAACAAAAAAACTAAACAAAAAAACTGTTCGATCATCTAGGTAACAGAACCAAGGGTTTCCAAACATAATTCCAGCTAGTTTTTGACTAAATGTAAACATCTTTCATGTAATACATCTGACTCAGGACAATACTAAAAAAAAAAAAAAAAAAAAAAACATGCATTTTTTATTATCTCTCTTATTCTGTTAAAATTATTCACATTTTTACGGATTCCCAAACTTTCAAATGTAACTGTAGGATCTAGCGTACATGTGGTTGGATTTGATGTTTTGATTTTTTTATATCTGTAGCTTTTTACCAATACACAGGTGTTAACTTGTTTTTTTCTTTTTAGACCTGATGCCACTGAAAGAGGAGAGTCAAGAACTGAATGTAATGGAAGAGAAAAATGAGGAATGCCATGATTTCACGGCTGGGGAAAAATCTCTGAGCTCCTCGCAGACTCATAAAACTAAACCTGGTAAGAACCCTAAAGTCCAAAAGAAAGTACACACCGGAGAGAAGCCTTTCACCTGTTCTCAGTGTGGGAAGAGTTTTGCACTAAAAGGAACTCTCAAAGTTCACATGAAAGTTCACAAAGAGAGACCTTTTACCTGCCAACAGTGTGGAAAAAGTTTCGATCAAAAAGAGAGCTTTGAAATCCACTTAAAAATCCACGCAGGAGAGAATCCTTACATTTGCTCTCAGTGTGGAAAGAGTTTTAAACAGAAAAAAAACCTTAACGTCCACATGAGATCTCACACAGGAAAGAAACCCCACACCTGCAAACTGTGTGAGAAGAGCTTCACGCGTAAAGAAGGTTTGAGGTGCCATATGAGAATCCACGATGGAGGGAAGCCTTTTGTTTGTAATGAATGTGGAAAGCTTTTCAGATATAAAGGAAACCTTAGACATCACATGAAGTTTCACTCTGGAGACAAATCTGTCATGAGTCACTCTAGACATCGTTTTAGATGTCATGCGTGTAAAATAAATTTCACGGACAGGAATGCCCTCAAGAATCATGTAAAAAATCACGTCGTAGAGAAGCCTCACAAATGCCATCACTGTGAAAAGAGTTTCAGCCATAGACCAAAGCTGGAGGATCATATGAGAATCCACACTGGAGAGAAACCCTTCTCCTGCCCTCAGTGTGGAAAGAGCTTCACGATTAAAGGAAACCTTAAGATCCACATTAGAGTTCACACTGGAGAGAAGCCTTGCAAGTGCACTCAGTGTGAACAGAGTTTCAGATATCACACAGACCTGAAACGCCATATGCAAACATCCCATCCTGAAAAGAAAATAATGATTTTGATCCGTGTGATCAGAGGTTTAGGAAAAGGAGGCAGTAGTAACATGGGGCCTCATTCGTGAAACATAAATATATGAGTTCATTCCGAGAAATTTGCGTTAATAGAACAACAAAAGATGCTACACAAATGTATCCATGTTAAATAAATCTACTGTATTTGAAAAACATTTATTTTATCTGTATCTCATTTGTCTTACTGTTTGTAATTTGTGAGAGAGAGAGATAGGGTTGGGTATCATTTGAATTTAATTGATTCCGATTCCTAATTCCGATTCCAATAAGATAAAAAAAAATCCATTAAAAAGATTTAAGTCCAACATTTAGATGTCAAACAGGTTTATTCTGTCTTTTGCCTAAAATACCACAGGAAAAAAAAAAACTAAACTAATATAAATTTCAAACATTAAATTGTTAAGAAGTAGGAAAACAGGAACAAACAACTCAATTAGCAATAAATAATTAAAACGTCTGGTACAGATATTGAAATCAAACGTTTAAAAACACTGCATGGTTTTCTTTTTCTTAAATGAGATATTGATTAATCCTCATTAAATTTATAAAAATTATTCAGTCAGTTAATGATTTTCTTTTGTTCTTTGATTTATTATTAGACGCTGTCTCTTTAACACCGAACACAGATCTAAAAATACTGTTCCACGAGCATTTTCTTTCTCATCTGTTTACGTTCACTCAAGACAAAAAACGCTTCATGTATGAGGATATGTTGATGTATTTTGTGCATAAGGGTCAATTAATGTGAAAGATGTGCGCAAGTTCTTTTCCTTCCTCGACTTAAATTGTTTAAAAATCACATTAAAATACAAACGTGGGAATCATTAAGCAGAATCGAAATGTGTGTCTTATCGAATACGCGGTTTCATACCAGCTAATATTTTAAAAACATTTTAATTTGAAAGTTTATGTCAGAATGGCTTTATGAATAATTTACACAAAAATCACTTTATGACCGCTTCTTTTATATGTATTTTTATATTTTATAGCATCTGACCATCTTCTTTGCTATAGTTTTTAAACATTAAGACACCCTTTAATTTAAACCAGGGGATGGCAACCAGTAGAGAGAACTGCATACCAATGTTTGTATGGAGGTCCTCTGCACAATCTGACTTTGTTGCAGCCTGGAATTAAACTGCTGGTCCGTCTGGCCTGAAGAGAACTTGCTTACCCCCCTTTCTCCCAAAGATTTTTTCCCTCCATTTCTGTCACCTGTGGAGTTTTGGTACTTGTTGATGTTGCCTCTGGCTTTCTTACTTCGGGACACTTTATTTCCAGTGATATCGTATACTAGTCTGAGAATGAACCTGCTAGACATGTGTGGCTAACACTCATCAATGAGCACACATGCCAGAGCAAAGTGTAAGTTTAACCTTGAAAGAGAGTGAGGTAAAATGGAAATTTGCAAAACACAAATCATTTAAATTTTAGTTAAAGGGTTAGTTCACCCAGAAATGAAAATTAAGTCGTTGATTACTCCCCCTCATGTCTTTCCAAACCTGTAAGAGCTTTGTCCATCTTCAAATTAAAAATATTACAAACGCATTAAGATATTCTTAATGAAATCAGAGAGCTCTCAACCTCCATAGACAGCCACGTAACTGTAATGTTCCCAGGTCCAGAAACGTAGCAAAGATATGGGTAAAATAGCCCATGTGACATCAGGGACTCAACCGTAATTTAACAAAGCTGTGAGAATACTTTTTGTGCACAAAGAATACAAAAATAATGACTTCAACAAACGTTCTCCTCCTTATCCCGTCTCAAGCGATAAACTCCCATTGTGGAGAATATAAAAATGCATGCATTTGCTTTTGCTTCATGTAAACAACACGTGTGTGTGTGTGTATGTTGATGTATTTGGAGATTCTGTATGATTCCTCAATGTATTTTTGACCAGTCATCTTTCTTAAATTCAGGATCACTCTCGTTGCTTGGTGCTTACTGCTTAACCCAGTCTCTCCGAATGTTCCACCAAATTATTGTTTTGTGAGCAGGAGAAGTAATAATACCAGAGATAGCAGAAATAATACCAAATAAAGTGAACTATTCTGCCCTCCAAAGGCAAAGCGCAGTAACTACACATTTGGTCAAAATTGAATTAAGGCTTAAAATGGACTTTGTGACAACTGTTTTGTCTTGTGGCAAAGCCTCCTGGTTCAGTTTTGTCCCATTTCAGAGAAACAAGAGTGTGAACATGTTTGACTCAGTGTTAGTTACTGCACTTTGCCTTTGGAGGGCAGTATTATAATGTATATACGTTAGTTCGCCTCACTCTAAAATAAATGTCATGGTATGCAGAACAGATCGAGAATGAAAAAAAAATAAAGCGAAACTGAACGTATCTCTCTTATTCAGCACAAATCGAAATGTTTCCATATTTGCAATGTATTTGAATGCTAAACTATTATTTATAATGTAGGCTAGGCTTTGTGCTTCACGTGTGTTCATATCGATTGAAGAAAACCTCTTTACATGAGCAAAAATGCACTTGGCATAACAGTAGACTGGTTATACTACAGACTCTTTAAATTGACCAGTGTAACTTTTTATATGACGGTATTTAATTTTGATAATAAACAGACTGCGATGGCAGGTTATGTGTTAAGTGCTAGAATATGTGGTGTGTGTGGTGTGTATGTGAAACACAAACTACTCAAATTGTGGTCATTTTTGATCATACAGATAAGAGTAAGCCATAATTCGAACTCACAACAAAAACAGGATGTTTGTGTTTTTGTTAAATAAAGCGAGCAAACAGGATTTTGGTTCTTGGTTTCCTTTCTGTGAGCTTGTTTGTGGAGCGCCGTGCCTCACATCTGTTTTAAATCTGTTAATTATTTAAGTCAGATATATTTAACATTAACAGTTGTACTTTTCTAAACATTCAGAAGGAGGCTGTTTTTGGAGGAGCTAAAAAAAGTAAAAAGCGATCAGTTTGACAATACAAAAGCCCTAGGAAAATGCCCGCGGTGGCAAAAGTGCTCATGCGTGTCTCACACGTGCCTGTCTGCTATCCTCTGTAACACACGTGCAAAGGAGACAAATATTTAGCCTTTTCACTGAACACAAAGAAATTAAGTTCAGTGAACTTAACTACAATGCTGTAAATAACAGAAAGTAATAACTCCTTCAAACTGAGTAATGTCAACAAATAAGATGAACATAATTTGACTAAGTGCATTATCTTTTTCAGTGATAAACAGCAGGGAGAAAGTGGGATAAAAATAGGAATATATCGTAATTAATGTTGTTAGGCAAAGACTGTAATTATCAAAGAAAACTACATTTGGCTTGCATTTAGTAAATGGAAAATATTTTTTTTTTATTTAAAATACCACCAGTGTAAACAAACTGCCATTTAAAGGGTTTAAATTCTGAAAATGAATGTTTAGTAGCTATGATAAGATCTGATGTTGGTAACCAGAAAATAGATACAACTATTGAATGATATATACCCACTACCATTCAAAAAGAGTTTGGGGTCAGTAAGACTTGTAATAGTCTTTAAAGAAGTCTCTTCTGCTCATCAAGGCTGCATTTATTTGATTAAAAATACAGCAAAAAAATGTAATATTGCAAAATGTTTTTACAATATAAAATGTTTTATATTTTAACATACTTTAAAATAGAATTTATTCCTGAGATGAAACGCTGAATTTTCAGTCTTCAGTGTCACATGATCTTCAGAAATCAATCTAATATGCTTATTTATTATTAGAATGATCAATGTTGGAGAATATCAACAAACATTTTTTGGAACCTGTGATTTGTTTTTCAGGATTTTTTCATGCATAACAAGTTTAAAAAGTAGTGTTTATGTAAAAAATATAAATATTTTATAACAATGTAAATGATTTATTATTAACTTTTAATAAACTTTTAATTATTAACTTAATACATCCTTGGTGAATAAAAGTATTCATTTCTTAAAGGAAAAAAAAATCTACTGACCCCAAGTTTTGAACAGTCAATATTTTTAGTACAGTTTCTGAAAATGGAAGTTTTTGTCCTCTATGGACCTATGTGTAAGTTTAACCTCTTTTAATTGACACACAAGGGTTAAAATTCAGTCCTGGAATTGAATTGAGGAATCGTGACAGATAAAGAATTCTGCAAGAATTAATAAATATTTCATGACCAGTATTTGCATTCTCCTTAATCTTTCCTAATACTATGTGTTTCTTCTCTAACGAAGGGACATAAATTAATTTAGTGCACTCAAAGATCTCCTTGGTAAATTTATATGAAAACTGGACTGTCATTTCTTACTTACATTTCTGTACTCAAAGTGTTAGCTTTAACATTTTTTAAGCTGGAACTTGTACTATTGTTTTAGAAGGTTAAAGTTTTTAAAGTTTTTTTTACAAAAGACAATTATTTTAGTTAATGCTAAATCCTAGCCTTAGAAAGTCAACAAGAGGATAAATGTCTCTTTAAATCTCAAAACAAATCACTTCTGCTTGAGGTGTGTGTGATCTCAAATGTGGAATCATCTTTTATCTTATTTGTCTGTTGATGTTTGTGTCTGATTTGTTTAATTGTTCTCATAGTTGAGTGTGAAAGCAGCGTCTGAAGGTGTGCTTTTCCTGATGTCTATGATAATGAGTGCTGAAGATCTGCTGATGAGTCTGAGCTCTTCCTAGAGCTGCTGACATCCTTTGAGTGCTTTGTCTTCATCTGTAAGGACTCCTCCTGAAATCTCAATCAAACTACAGCGTTTCACTGCTTTAGTCAGATTCATGACTGGAGTGCTGTATTGATAGTTTTGGGAAATCTGTCATTTATCCTTTAAATTAATCCATTATTTGATTCGTGATCTGTGTTTCCATAAAAATGTTTTTAAAGTTTGCAAAAAAAGACAAAGAAAAAACTTGTAATTTAGGTGCGCTTCCATCAAGATTCTGCACAATTTGCATTCTTCTATTAATTTGTAGTGCCAGTTCTGAGTGTTTAATCTGTCTAATTTGTCAAATCAGGTCATTCTGACTGACTCCCTTACTAGTGTGCTGACTACTAAACTAGGGAGCTGATTGAGACACATTTAGTTTGCATTTATTTTGTCTGTCTGTTAATTTTTCTCATCTTAAATACACAGTAAACTCCTGCTGAAGTGACTGAGATCTGACACACTGTTATAAAGATGTGAAGATTGAAGAAGCATTCAAAGTTAAACATAAAGATACTGAGGAACAAACAGGTTGCTTTCATTCTCAGTCTAAAGTCAAACTGATGGCAGCAACAGTTGCTTCTGTAAGATGATTGCTGATGTCTTTCCTGCTTGTCATTGCGTTAACAAACACTTGAATCCTCCAGACCAGCAAACTGCCAAAACTTCAGCTTTTTAAGAGGTGCTGGCTTAGTTTTCTTCTTAATTGCCGAGGATGATGGAGAAATATAAGCAAATTTCCAACTGTGTGACATTTACAAACCAGCGGCAAATGAAAAGAAAACCCTAAATATAAGAAAATAAAGTCAACAAATCAGTAAAGAAAGGCTTCATACGCAGAGCTTGGCTCATAAAAGCCTCACATGATGCTCCACATGGTTGATCCTCCAAAGGTTTTGAGAATGCAGTGGATGTGAGGGACTATAATGTGATAAGATCTGAGGAGCTAAACCACTCAGGGCTTTTGTAGTTGTTAGAGAGATTTTATAATCTTTATGATGTGTAATAGGGAGACAGTGCAGTTATAAGACTTATATATATGACTCTGCCTCCAGCTTCTGCTCCCATCAGGACCGTAGAATTAGAGGACACTAGGGACATGTCCCGACCCATATACAGCGACCACCAAATTGTCCCAAACAGTAGTTTTGATCAAATAAATAAATGCATGTATATGTTTTTGTAATTTAGGACACATATTAAATATGTCATAGCGTTGATATTATCTAAGAAGTCAAACTAATTATGTTAGAGAACTGCTCATTTTCAAACACCCACATTTAATACATGGGAAAAGTAAGAATGTAAGGTAGTCGCACAACAGACGAGAAGAAGGTACCGCACCAAGTTCAAGACTTGCAATCCAAAAGAGTTAACATAAAAGTAAACTTCTGGAATTATCTATGGATATTAATAAATTTAGGGGAAATGTGCGAAATCAATTAAACGTATTATTTTTTATTATACTACAGGGCCGTTAAATGCTTGAATCTGATTGGCTGACGAACGTTCTAGAGGTGTGCATTATATTCAGGGAAACGCACGGCGAACGTAGTTCCAGGCAGCTTTAGACCGCAGTGCATGTCTATATCACTTCGCCATACGATTTCAGTTATTTCAAAGGTCCTTACAGCCCAAAACAGCAAAATAACTAAAACCAACTAATAAATACAGTAAACATCAGGATAAAAACGACAGATTATTTCCATGTTTTTTTCCACAATATATTACGTTTTATTATGTACGGAAAGCACAAACTATTTCTCTCGCCCTCTTCTCACTCACCTCACAGACGCACACACATAACCACATAACGTTAAATTTTGCACTCGCGTTAGCATTCGCGCTAATGTTGTTAGCATTGCTCTGACAATTAACAACTTAAAAACGACATGACAGCTCTCACACGCGAGGAAACAACGGCCTGGTCTTGAAGAAAATGAACTTAAAGTTTAACTGTTAGTAGAGACGATGCTGCCAGTCACCCTTGAGAGACACAGACGTGAGAGAGGTAAAGTCATACACTTAGTTTCTCTCCCTCACTCTTTCCGTCTGTCTACTTGTCTTTCGGTCTGTCAACTTCATTATTAACGGCATTATTTGCTATTAACAGCCCAAGCGTTGTTACTAGTTCTAAAATGACGTTTTGGAACTTGCAACGAAGATGTTGAATGAGCTACGTAAGAAATTAATCCTACTCACAATAGGGTTTTAAGGATAAAAACGGAACGAATGTCTTGAAATATATCATTTGATCGATGTCTTGAGGTGTGGTAACTGTAGTATAAGCTCACATAATACTGTGCACTGTAGCCACTGGAACTTCAAAACATTTAGATATAGCCGCAGGTCCTCAGTGAGCTCCTTTGTCTTAGCCATGACTGTCCACAAATACTTTACAATATAAAAATCCAGCATAGAATAAATCTGTAACACTTTACTTAAAGGTCAACTGAATCGCTTTGAAACAAGCAGCATTATTCTATCTGGTCACGTAATTTTAACTGAAACAGGAATATATTGCACAGCCACTTGCCGTTGAGGTAAAGCCGCATTTATAAGTTTATGACAGCCACAGTCTAATAAATTACCCCCTAGATTCAATATGAAACTCTTACTGAAACACTCTTACTACAGGACACTTCAGCCTCTGGAGCATCTGATTGGACAGAACGTTTGTGTAACAGTGAGAGAATGAGGAGGAAGCAAATGCAGTGTAGAAAAACAGAATTTATTGAATAAAGGTAAATGATGGAAGGCGTGATGATGATGGCTGATGATGGTGGTGATGAATTCCCGGCTGAGTGACACGAGGGCTTAGACGGCTGGTGAATGATGTGTGGTGATCTCCGTGGTGAAGCGTGTATCCAATCCAAATCAACAAGACTCCAAAGAATAATCCAACGAACACGAACTCCACAAGAAGACAAACCCACGAACATCCAACATGTAGAACTGTCAGACAGGGAAGAAGAGATTGAGGTGAGTATTTGTAGCCAGTGATGATGAGGGACACCTGGTGCAGGACTGATTGGCAGCTGCGCTGAATGAGCGTGACACACAACATAATCACACACACACACAGAGACATGGCCTGAGAACACGGCAGATGTGAGAACTGTGACAGTTTGATGAGAAGCTGAAGTGCATGTTGATATCATCAAAATCATTGATTCATATTGGCGGAAGTGATGAGACCGTAAGTTTTAAATGCCCATATCTTGTAAACACAAATTTTGTTGTTGTTTTGAAGCACACTAGCTTATAGATAATCTTAAGGCTAATATATTCATACTAAAAGTAAAAAAAAACTTTAATTTTGATTTCATGGGGACTTTAAAGCCTTCATGTGTAATGCATTATAATGTAATGTGTGCTGTAATGCAGTATATATAGTTTTAAACAATTATAACTGAATTTAAAATGCATAGTGTAACAATGAATAGAGTATTTTAATGTATTAAATATAAACGTATTAATGGAATTGTACAATGCATTACAAAACATAATAATGCAGTAAAACTACTTATAAAGGGATTAAGCAAAGTGTTACCAAAATGTAGTACATTAACCATGTTTATTTCCTATATGGTATAAACAACTTCACATATCCTGAGGATGTAAATTTGTAGTAAAACAATATAAACAACATATATGACAGCAGCACTCGATATATAGGAACATACATGTCATATATAACATTTCTGTATGGGTGTGTGTGTGTGTGTGTGTGTTGACGTCTGACCGTCATTCTTTACATTCTCACGTCTCTGTCTGAGAACAGTTGACTGTTCTGTGAGAGAAATATCAGAGCTGATGTTCAACACCACAGTTCAGAGGAAAGAAAAGACAGATGTACAAACACTGAGGTGAGTGTTTCATTTTTTCATTGCTTTCTAGTATGAGCTTTAATGCTGTGCTGAAGCATGTTAATGATTTTATTTAAAGCTTTTTATGTTGTAAAGAAATAGATGATCAAGTGTGTCTTTGTAGATGAATCACAGAAAGCTCATTATGAAATTGTTGCTACATGGAGTGAAATTACTATATTATTAATTTTACCAGACTTATTAGTTATTCTGTGATTCTCAAACAGCATTTCTTATCATGCGCTCTTCAAAACTGTGTGAAGTTCTGCCTCATAGAGTGATTTAATACTTTGCGCTAAAATCTGTAACAGACTCATTCAAATAAACTAGCAACTTTTCGACCTCATTAACACATTCTCTGAGAACAGCTCTCAAATACAGAAATAGTGTCCATAAAAAACATCATTTTCTAGATCTGTGAGATTGGAAAACTAAGGCTGTGGCACAGATAATCTGTGCATCATGCATGTGCTGAAAACATCTGACACTTGAGATTTTTATCTGAAGTAAAGTAACCCTGAAATGGGACATAAAGCTGTAAACAGCATTTCAGCAGAGTCAAACCGGTTTTATTTTGTTTTCTTGAAATCGTCCTGGTTTAACTGGTTCTGGTTCTTTTTCCTGCAGTTCACCAATTAATAATTGTTACAGCAGGCCATTCATCTTTCTACACAAATAGAGTTAACAAAAATATCAGAAACAGTAAGAGTATCGTTGATTATTTCTACTCATTCTTAACATGTTTGACTATGTTGTTCTTCACAATGAAAGACTGTTAAAAATGCTGTTAAACTGCTTTTCATCAGTAATCCGCTGCAGCTCAGTACAATTACTGATACAGTATATTGACACAGACTCTTCCCAGTAAGCACACGTACATCTGCAAGATGTCTGTTATAGATCTCTTGATCTGGAAAGTATCTGCTGAATACAAACGTCTGTAAGATGTCAGTTTTACATACCTTCTAAATAATAAACATCTTAAAGACATCGGATAGGAAACATCCAATAGACGTACTGTAGATGAACAAACTACGTCAGATGTAAATGCAGACGTCAAATAGGCGTCTCCAAGATGTACGTGTGCTATCAGGGTTCATTCTCATGGTTATGCTGAGTCTAGTTAAAGCATCACCAATGGCATACACTGCAGGTAGCTTTAATGCAGCTGCAGCATCACATTGACACAGAAACTGTTACTCATGCTTTATGTTTTCAGAGCAGGACTCCAAATTTGCTATGGTTAATGTTGAGACTGTCCTGTTGAACTGTTAACTGTTGAAGAAGAATAAGAACGCCAACAATTTCAATAGGTGCCTTCGCATCTTCGGTGCTTGTAGGGCTGCACGATAAATCGAAATGAAATCGCAATCGTGATTAAACAGAAGCTGTGATTGTCATGCGTATCTTTTAGTGAAGCACGGTGACCTGTGATTTCCATTTCTATGTGATCTGTGATCAGCAGTAAATCTTCATCTGAAGGCCAGAGGGCGCTCTCTCTCTGAAACGGCATAAACACCTGAAGGAGAAATCTAGAAAACACCTACCGCTGCAGCTGAATAAAGCGAAATAAAAATTTAACTGCTTTCATTGATTCAATTCATTATAATGAAGTATATTTATACTGCAATGCCTTCATCACTGCTTAGAATACTATGTACTATGTTCTGTGCGTTATTATGTGTAAGAAGCCACATCATTTCATAAAAGTATTAATTTCAAACACTCGACTGATGCTATGAAGTAAGTTTGGATTAAAAATATTGTTTAAGGTGGTATTTTCACGTGCTTTGAGATGTAGCACCATTTTTTACACAGCGCCATAGTTCACTGAGAAGCTACGCAAACAGCTCTCATTGCAAACGATTTCTTTTTGATTGCATTATAGTGCGATCTTTTAGTTTATTAAATCTATTTCGATTATGAACGCGATTAGGCGTATCTTCTAAGTGAACTATGGCTCTGTGTACTACATGCTGCACCATCTCAAAACAGGTGCTGGAGATTTACGGCTAAGCACAGAACTTGTTTTATTGACAAAATGCGCATGACAATCGCCTTGGATTAATCGAGCAGTCCTAGGTGCTTAGACCATAAAACACATCGAGAGCACTGCAATGCATGCTTGTGCTGTCCTCTGATTGTTGACAAGATGCAGCGCATGCTCTATGAATCCTACTTCCCCACCGCATATTTAATTGCAGTTCAGTAAAAAAAGTATGTTTAGTCTATCTTGTTTTTTTGTTTTGTTTTTTCAGGAAAACTAACATCCAAAAGGACTATAGGAGCACATAGATTCCTCCTTCATCTCCTAAGCTGCCCGACAGTCAGAACGGCCCTACTCCAAGGTAACAACACAATGTTTAAGTTGTCAGGTTTGGTCTCCCCTGATTTATCATTGCAAATATATTTGAAGAACAGAGCAGCAAAAAATACAACCTGCATATTTTTAAATGCTTAAGACAGATTTTACCATCTGAACCTTACCGTGATTAGCTGTTCTCGTAATTTTTGCCTAATATTTGCATTGGGCAGTTAAGACCTGCCTAAACATTCAATGCTCTTGGCCGCTCTCAGTGCGTTCTCTGTGCCAGTGGACACGCTCTATTTGCCCAGTTTAAGGGTAGTTTTGATAAAGTGGTTCAGGCTGTAGGATTGGCCTGCAGAAATGTTATTTACATGATGGTATAAAACTGTATGGTCTAGTAACGTAATGCAAACTGGTTTGCAGATCTTATATGTTTAGGGTTTAAGAATATTTAAGTTAGACCTGAATTGGTTACAAAACTGATGTGTGAGATGTTTAAACAGTTACTTGTTCCCAGCTTGTATAAAGAAAGTTACCCAATAGATAGTTTAGTGGCATTTAATAATGCCATTGAGGACTTGGGTATGGATTGTTGTGTTTCAGAGCATGATGATGAGCAGCTACACATTTCTCTCAATATGATGTTTTATTAACAAGCCCTCCCCCCAGACAGCATGCCAAATATGCTTACTTACTATCACATTATATGAGAGTGCAAACTCATGAAACAGAGATATTGTAACCCATCTGATTACCCAGCTACAATTTTTTCTTTTCTAAAAGGTTCTAACATTACCAAGCAGTGTTCTAGTAATGTTTTCAGCAGGTAGTTTTTTGTTCTTAGAATGTTCTCCTAAAAGGTAAGATAACAATCTTTAAAAACATTCAAAAAATGCATAGTGATAACACTGCTAGAACATTATTGCCTAATGTTATTTTGAAGTTTTCAATGGGTAGTTTTATTTTTATTCTCAGAATGTTCTCTTTAAAGATTGGATAACAGTTTCTAACAGCATTTTAAAATAAATGTTTAGTGAAAATGTTGTTAGAACATTATTCCTTAACATGCTACTAAAGTTTTTTACAGGAAGTTTATTTTTTGTTCTGACAATGCTCTTTTGATTGTTAGGATAACATTTTCTAAAAACATAAAAACAATACTCTATAAGAGTTTACATATATTTGTTGTAGCATGTTGAATATTGGAGATCGTTTTTGGGCTACTAAGTTTTCAGGGGCCCCCAGAATTTCCATGCTTCCATCATCTCAGGCTTCAATGATGTCAGTATAATGTTTTCTTTTGTGGCAGAGAGAACCTTCTTCTTTTGTTACAGTGAACAGTGAACAAAATCTGTTACCTAAACCTAAACAGACTAGAATAACCATGGTTGATAATACTTGCACATGTAAAAGAAAACCAAACATGGATGCAAGAACAGCTGCTACTTCTTGCCCAACTTGTGCATGAAAACATTAAAGAGAATTTATGAAATGTTTCAATAATGTTTGTTCAGAGAAGGATTGCCAGCAATAGCCATTTTAGCCTTGTTAGTGATTTAGTCTTAATGATTTGGCTACCCCTTACTTGACTTTAATGTCAAAACACGATTTTTTTTTTTTTGTTTTCTTGTATAAATATCTAAACATTCCTGAATCAAGATGCATTTACTTGACAAGTAAAATCACTTTCAGACTTGATATTAATGATTTTTTAAAAATGTTTGTTAGTTTTTGCTTAAAACAAGCAAAATATCTGCCAATGGGGTAAGAATAATAATCTTAATCTGAAGGCTTAACAAGAGTATTTTTCTGTACCCAAATAAAACAAGAAAATGAAAAAAGGCAAAGCAATCGCAATAGCAATGAAAACATGGAAAATGCTTGGTAGAGTCCACATAGGCAGAACAATACTTTGCCAAGACCTGTTTGGCATGGCCATGCTTATATGGCTGCCAAACAGGAAGTAACCATAGAAGCAGAGGGAGCAGTAACAGTCTGTGTTGGGTAAGGGCTCCCTCTGCTGGCCTGGTGTTACAAAGTTAGAAGCTACTTTTTTATTTAATATATTAAAAAATATTAAATATTTTCTTTAATAAATTATATTTTAACAAAGTGTTATGATTTGTAGGATGTAGATTTTTGCTTAAATAACATAATATAGATGCAATTTTGTCAAAGATGCATATTGTTGCTGACAAGAGAATAATCGTATATCATGCAGAGGCAAAATCCTGCATGGGCTTTTCATGTACAGTAAGCTGTTCAACAGCACATTTGTAATCCTGTTTCATATTACTCAACAGTAGTTGCTGAAGTGTTACTACTCATTGGTCCTGCTTTATTTCCTGTATTGTTGTGTTGTATTATTGATGGACCATTATTCTAAAGTGTTACCATATTATTGTTAAAAAGAAGTGATTATTCAGCTTTCTTGCCTCATTAATTTTTATCAAGAGAACATTTTGAAGTCCATGTGAACCCAAAGAGCAACTTGATATCATTGTGCAGGTGCAAGTTCAGCTGAACTGTGACATCATATATTTCAGTGCTGTCCGTCTTTTGATTTAATTTAAATTTGTTGTCCATTCAGATTTTCACATAATGTAAATTCATATTTGGCACTGTCTAAAAGTACATATTTCTATGAAACAATACTATGCATTCTCACTTAAGGCCAGTAAAACAATCTTTTATAGGTGTTCCTTTTAGCCCTGGGCATATGCAGCATTGGAGAGGATGAGTCTGATCTAAATATATAAGAAATGAACAGTATTTAGTCTGCACAAATTATGTTGTTATTATTGTTTGTTTTTTTTTTTTTGTTAATCAAGAATCAACGTAATATGATAAAATGCTCCAAATCATTAGAATATGTTAGTTTCCTGAGTGGCCCCAGATGTTTTCAGTGTTTTTTAAATCTTTTTACTTGGAATTTCAGATATGTTGCATGTGGGTCTTTTGATGATAGATAGTGATTCTTCACATAGTTTTACTATTATGTCTAGAGTCC
Organism: Garra rufa; assembly: GCF_049309525.1. Lineage (NCBI taxonomy): Eukaryota > Metazoa > Chordata > Actinopteri > Cypriniformes > Cyprinidae > Garra > Garra rufa. The sequence goes on along the minus strand of NC_133364.1, from coordinate 39,655,396 downwards.
CTTTGAAAACTGGTTTTGTTAGTTTTTCCCACAGTCCAGAGACAAAAGGAGTTTCATAACTTCTGTTTGAGATGCAGTTCCATGGAGGAACAAGAAATGTACATTGGTATTGTTTGTGGTTTGTAAATACTACTCAATAAAATACTTATTAAAATACTTTAAATTCTTTTCATAAATAGACACATTCATATGGGCAGTTAAGTACATTTAAAAAAAAATACTTCTACAAAATAGATTTAAAGAGGTCATGAAATGCATTTTTTTTAATTATTATTTTTTTTTAAAGTGCACTTATAATCTTAGTGTGGTACTTCCATTAAAAAACTACCTTATTTTAGCCTCTGATTTAAACGCTCTGTTAGATGCCCCGTTTGTGAAGGAATCACTCTTTGTAGTCGACTGTGTTCAAAGACTTGAATCTGAATTGGCTTGCAAGTCAGTTTGAACTATTTGTTCACTTACCCTGAATGCAATGAATCATCTAAAGTGGTTTCTCATTTTGAATCCTAACATGAACTTACAGTCATATAATTTCTGTGTCGAAATACAGCCATTTCACACATTTTCACACGAGAGGCAAACAGTGTGGTGTCTTTAAAAACTACTTCACATCTCTTTGTCCTGCAGCAGTGAACTGGTGAAGAATGATGGCATCTGTTAAAGAGCAGCTCCTGAACTCACTGAAGGAACTGGAAGAAGCTCATCTGAAGGAGTTTCAGTGGCGCTTAAAGGCTAATCATAAGTTTATACCAAAGTGTGAAATTGAGAATGCAGATAGGTTAAAAACAGTGGATGAAATGGTGAATTGTTTTGGAGCAGAAGCTGTGAAGATCATGGTCGACATCCTGAGAAAGATGAACCAGAATGATCTGGCTGAGCAGCTTGAGAACAGACCTATTCCAGGTATTGACAACACTTTATTCACTGTGACTGTAACTTGAGTAGCTTTTAAAACTAGAAAAGATATTCGGTAAATATCAATCACTGCCTGTACATTGAAGTGACAAATATAACAACAAGCAAAAACTGCAAGCCCAAGCAGAATAGCAAAACATCTTCAAGTACATTTAATGAAACAGTGCATTTAGCCGTGATTTTACAACTTCTGCATGAAACGGTTACTTTCAATAATCCTAACCGTCATAAAGTCTCATGTTTTGTTTGGTGTGCTATATGTTAAAGGGTTAGCTCAAATAAAAATCCTTTTATTAATTACTCACCTTATTGTTGTTCCAAACCTGTAAGACCTTCATTCATTTTTAGAACACAAATTAAGAAACCTTTGATAAAATCTGAGAGCTCTCTGTCCCTACATAGACAGCAAGGTTTCTATCACCTTCAAGGTCCAGAAAGGTACCAAGAATATCAACAAAATAGTCTATATCAGGGGTTTTCAAACCTGTCCTGGAGCCTCCCCTGCCCTGCACATTTTGTATGTCTCCCTTATTAGGCACACCCAATTCAGGTCTTGCAGTCTCTACTAATGAGCTGATGATTTGAATCAGGTGTATTAGATGAGAGAGACAAGCAAAATGTGCAGGGCAGGGGAGGCTCCAGGACAGGTTTGAAAACCCCTGGTCTATATGACATCAGTGGTTTAACCGTAATTAGTGATCAAATGATTATCCTTTCAGGATTGTTAGTGAAAATTAAATCTAGCGTTGTCTCTTTAACATACATAAGTACTCTCCCTCCCCTTCCCAAAGTTCTGTCACATATAAAACATTGATAACCAGGCATCATAAAAACACTTGTAGAAGATGACTGCTTAAACCACATTTCGGATATACAATGAAAGTCCAGATTCAGATATGAATTGGATAAAAGAGATAAAACAAGACAAAAGATGTTCACTCTTTGAACCAATGCTCCTGATATTTAAAGGTCCACCAAAAGTCCTCTCGGTTTCATTTTTGGGTCCCAAAGAACCTTTGCATGGTTAACAGTTTTTGAAACTTCTACATACTCTGCTTTCTCACCAAAGGGTTTCGACACGAGGAGACATTAGTTTTGTATGTTAATGCATCTGTATTAATACTTTATTTTCAGTATCACTTTATTTTTTAAAATCTAAATATTTAAAAAGTCCTTAGCCATCTTCAAGAATCGGCTAAAACATCGGCTAAAATCTCTTCCATCTTTATTTGACCCTCTAACCTCTAGCATTCTATAGACCCTTTTTCTGTTAGTAAACATTGTGATGTTTTTCGGTGTGCAGGGCTTAGATGGAGGCAAAAATAATCCCCTGACCGCTTCACTAATGCTAGCTATTACGGTTTGTTAGCTTTTTTAATAAAAATAACTGGCTAAAACCCAATTGTACTTGAATATGTAAGGTCACTCACTGTCCAGGAACTCGATTGCTATTTGAATAAGTAAACTTTAACAAACAAAACCAGATTGGGGACCCATACAAGCTTAACGTTACTCAAAGGGCGAGACATCACGGGCTGGTGACGTAAGCGACCAGGAAGCTATAAAAGCATGTGCGCCGGCCACAGCGTCAGCTACAAAGGGTGAAGCGAGCGCTCGCAAGGATGCCGGAAGTATGGTTCGAGACGAAGCATCACGGTCCCTCGGGGAACCAGGGTTACATACGTAACCTGTGACGTTTCCCTCTGGGAACTCGAGCTACGTCGAAAACGCTATGGGGAACGAGATGCCCATGCCTCAAGAATTCCAAATCCCTGCCTAGGAGTAGCTAGGGCAAGAGAACAGAAGCGCCAGGAGTGGCACGAAGGTCAAGGTCATAGAACCTGACGAAGGTGAGGGGCGTGGACCATCCCGCTGAATTGCAGATTCAGGCACTGTTGAAGACTTTTTTATGATTCTGTGGTGTCATCTGTGATCTTGTATGCTGTCACCTGCTGGGGAGGGGGATTGCTTGAGAAGGAGAAGAATAAACTTAATAAGTTGATAAAAAAGGCAGGTTCTGTTGTGGGTTGCGCGTTGCCCACTATTGATGTGAGTGCACAGGATAGAATGACTGATAAATTGGTCAGTATAATGAAACAAGATTGTCATCCTCTTCATGGAACAGTTCAAGCATGTGTGAGCACTTTTAGCTCAAGATTAATTCAGCCCCGATGCCATAAGGAACGATATAAAAAGTCATTTTTACCAACAGCCATTAGCTTATATAATCGATGTCATATTAGATGATTGATGTATTATTTTAAATTGTATTTGTGTAATATAGTGTAGAGTTGTATTATGATGCTTGAAACTAGGGGGCTGTATGAAATATTGTATTATGAAGTATCTTTTCCTTTTTATTATTTTTTGTGATGAGCTGCTGTGACATGAGAATTTCCCTTTGGGATTAATAAAGTTAAATCAAATCAAATCAAATCAAATCAAATGTCCTGCATTGGGACACCAGCGAGAAGAGCTTTAGAAGCAGCCATAGCGCATGTAAAGTGAACCTTTACCCCCAGCGGAGAGGGGAGACCAGAGGACTCGTATCAACGATCCATCTGCTCAGAGTTTGCTTAGCAGCCGGTAAACCCCTCTTACTGTAGGTTTACCGTAACACACAAGCAACTGGTCCGACCTATGCCACAGGGTAGCTCAGTGCAGAAACTGGTCACATGCAATTAAGCTTCTGCTGGCCTTGATCCATGAAAGGAGGAGGACAGAATGCCTGAAGCACGACTGGCTGTGGGGTAGAGGTAGGGTCCTTGGGTACATTCCCTGTTCTAGGGTAAAGGAAAGCTTTGGCCATACCAGGCGCAAAGTCAAGACAAGATGGGGCCACCGAAAGGGCCTGCAGGTCCCCCACTCTCTTCGAAAAAGACATAGCTAAGAGCAACATAGTCTTTATTGATAAGAAGTGGTTTGAGATCTCCTTGATTGGTTCGAAGGGGGGATTACAGAGGGCTTCGAGCACCACAGCTCAGAACTGATTTGAGACACGAACTGATTGAGTGTCAGCATCCTGAACTTCAGCCTCTTGACCCACATTGGGCAGTAGTTTTCACGCTGCTAAACAGTCTACTAAGGCAACCAGCCTCTGGTGTTGCCTGAACTGCTAGCTCTGTAACCTGTTACGACGGACTGGCAGAAGAAATCCAAACTAACTGCTCTAGGGACCCCCGTAGGGGTGGCGAGCCCCTCAGCTCCGCTACGCAAGTGGACGGGAAGAACCAAGGTTTTGACTCGCAGGAGACCGGTTGATTGTCAGGACTGCTTAGCCGAGGACTTCCTCGACTGAATCACAACCCTCAGGTTGGATCTACCCTCACTCAAACTTTTGCCCTTGCTCTCAGACATGTTTCACTTGAAAAAGAAAGCTATGCAAACTGGCAAAAAAATGTGAAACCGCGCGCGCGCGCGCGCACACGCACACGCACACGCACACGCACACGCACACACACACACACACACAGAGCTTCGCTGAATGAAAGAAGCTGACGCCGTTGCCGGCACACATGCTTTTATAGCTTCCTGGTCGCTAATTTCACCCACCCGTGATGTCACGCCCTTCTATTCGTCAGTCTACACGTATATCAGAGTGTGGTTCGGTATGGTCCCCATAACTTTTTTGGACGCAGCTCAAGTTCCCGGAGGGGAGCTCACCTTTATCTAGTCACAAAGATGTATGTATGTATGTATATTTCAGTTTCAGCAGGCAACGATTTTTACAACTAATTACATAAGAGTGAACTGGGCCAAAATGCAAAAAAGTTAAACCATTCAATGTGATTGATATATTATTTGAAGATGCATGTATCATGTAATGGCCAAATAGTTATTTTAAAGTATATACCTCCTGTAAATGATGTAAGTTTACAGTGATATTTCAGTACCTTTACATTACTATTAGGGATGCACGATATTTATCGGACAGATGAATTATTGACCGATATGGGTAAAAAATACGTCATTTTTATTGCTCCGATAAATAAATGAAATCCGATCCGATAAAGTACTATTGCTGGTAAATCAATCAATCAGTCTGGTTTATCTGAGATTCATCTGCTTTCCGAGTGCAAGTCACTGCAGCTGTAAACTGCAGTGACTCTCGGACTTTGTCGCGTTTAATACGTCATCATCTGTATCGTCATCATCGCCTTCGCTGGTCTGGAAGTTTTTCACGGTGGAAGATGAGGATAATGCTATTGCTATTTGCAACACATGTTTAGCAAGGATTCTGAGAGGAGGTAAAAAGCCGTCTACTTTTAACACAACAAATCTTATAAATCTCACTTCAGAGGTCGTCATCGCGGTGAATCTGTTTAAGGGGCCGTTCACATGTCGCGCCTAAAAACGCGTGGAAAACGCTAGGCGCTCCGCTTTCTCTTTCTTTCCAAACCGCTCTGAAGCCTGCTCTGCTGTGCCGTCTGTCGCTGCTAAGCAACCATGACCTGCGCTCTTCATAAAGACGCGGAAGTTTCAGCAAAGGATAAATGGATTTTCAGCATTAAAAATCGCATGCAGTAGCTCTTTTATTAAATTTATTTAAAAATGTTTATTCCTGTACTGCTATGATAAGCTGTTTCTCCACCTTGGCTGTGCTTTCAATGTTAAGGGAAAGGGTGAAGCTGATTGGTTGGTTCATGTCACATGACCTGCATTGGGCTTGCGGCATTCTGAACAGTTGAGATGTTATTATCTCGATTCTGATGTTTTATTCTAATAAGATAAGAATGGATTACACGTAAGCTTTACCGGACATTTGGACACCTGACTTTACTCCATGATGCACTTTTAATTTTTTCCAGGTTGACAAATGTCAAAGCATTTTATTTATTTAGAATTGTGGTGTTTTACACAAAAAAATAAAAACATTTTTGAAGAGTTAGCACTGATGTTTGCTATGATTGTTAGATCCAGATATACAGTATAATTTACATTTCATTGGTTTATCTTAGATTTTGTATTCTCCTGGGTGCACAAAATTATCATATAAAAATATTGGTATCGGTATCGGCATCGCCATCAGGCTCAAGAAGGACTTAATTATCGGCTATCGGTAAAAAATCTTCATATTGTGCATCCCTAATTACTATCATACACATTTGATGTAAGATGTATATTTTCTAGAAATAAAAATTATGTATTTGATTCTTTCTTACCAAGATCTTAAAAATACCAGTATCAATCAATCATAACAATGTATATACAATTACAGATAATTAAGCATATAAATTGTCAGTTTGTTGTTTTACACACATGCACACAGACATTATTTCATACACTACATAGTCTGAGATGCATAAGAAATATTTAGACGCGTAACACAAACCATAACTTATAACAAAAGACAACACTTTATTTAACCTTTTCTGATAATAAGTGTGCACTGCAGACACAAGCATTTTTGACGATCATTTCTGTCCAGTGCTCTCGTTTTATTGCATTTAATAGCTGTCCTTATATTTTTTTGTAAGGCAGAGGCAGCATGTATGCAGATCTATTTTGAACTGATGCCTGTACTACGTTGATACTGGAAACCAACATCACAAAAAGATGAGTTTTTAGGCTCCTTATGAGGCCGAATCTGTGCTGGGTTGAATTGACCTCCAGTTTTCCCTTTGTTTTGCCTCCAGTTAGTGTTGTGTCGTAATCATAGCGTCACCTCTAAAAGGGTCTTTATTCTATTTATATTATGAAAAAGGAAAAAAAAGGCTTCTCTATCTCTATCTTTTCTATCTGAAAAAAAAAAAAAAACTCACTCTATTTATAAAATATATAAAGACTTGAATGAAGTTCTGGTTTGGAACAACCATGTGATTCATGACAGATTTATTTATTTATTTATTTATTTTGGGTGAACTAACCATTTAATACCAGTGTGAGATTGTCATATAGCTCCTTTCTATATTACAAGGAGCCATTCAAGGAATTTAACCTTGACAATAAATAAAAATCATGGGGTACTGTTGAATAAATACGTCCACAAAAGCCTGATCACACTGACATGAAATTTTCCACATGGAGAGAGGAAAGGGGATTTCCATCTTCCCTGCTGTCCACTACAATTATTTTCATAAATGTGCTTTATTTTTTGTAATCAGAATTTGAATTTTTAAAAAATATAATCACTTCGTTTTTTCCCTCTCTCTTAAATGCTGTAGTTGACATTCCACCTCCTCTTCATGACCACAGAGAGATCAGCCTCAAACTGAAGGACAAATTAAAACTGGACTACAACCGGATATTGGTTGGTAATTCTCAAACAGGTCACAGAGAATACCTGAACGATATTTACACTGATTTATTTGTGGTGGAGAATGAGACTGGAGGAAGAGTGAATGATCATGAGGTGATACAGATTGAATCAAATCACAAGCAACTGACCTCTAAGGAGACGCCAATCAAGTGTAATGACATGTTTAAAGTTCAGGGTGACACGAGTCGACAAAACAGAAAAGTGCTGACAGTGGGGATTGCAGGAGTGGGAAAAACTGTCTCTGTTAATAAATTCATCCTTGATTGGGCTGAAGGAACAGAAAATCAGGATATAGTCTTAATATTCCCACTTCCATTTCGTAGATTGAATTTGCTTAAAAAAGATTACAGTCTCATTGGACTACTGAACAAATATTTCTTCAGTAGTCCTGAAGAATTGTCCTCTCTTCCTAAGGGTGATGGTAAGGTCATGTTCATCTTTGATGGACTGGATGAATGTCGCTTCCCTTTGAGCTTTAAAGAGGATGACAGCTTTACAGATGTTAATGACAAAACAACAGTGAGTGTCATAGTAACAAACCTTATCAAGACACAACTGGTTCCCTCTGCTCTTATCTGGATCACATCCAGACCAGCAGCAGCCAGTCTGATACCTCGAGAATACATTGATCAGGTGACTGAGGTACAAGGATTCAGCAATGACCAGAAAGAGCGATACTTTAACAACAACAGCCGTCCTGAGGATGCTGGAAAAATCATTCGTCACATCAGGAAATCCAGGAGTCTGTACATCATGTGCCACATCCCTGTCTTCTGCTGGATCTCTCTCACAGTTCTAAAACCTTTGCTGGCTGAAGAGAGCAACGACAAAACACCCACAACTCTCACAGGGATGTACATAAACTTCTTACTTACTCAGCAACAACAGATGGAAAAAAAATTCTGGGATAATGCTGAACCTAAAGCCAATGCCAGGTCTTTTGAACAGGTTATCCCGAAGCTTGGAAAACTGGCATTTCAACAGCTACAGAAAGGAAATCTGATTTTCTACAAAGAAGATCTTGAGGAGTGTGGACTAGATGTCAGTGAAGCAGCAGTGTTTTGTGGGTTATGCACTCAGATGTTTCAGGAGGAAAAGGTTCCTAAAAGAAGTGTTTACAGCTTTGTACATCTCAGCATCCAGGAATTCCTTGCTGCTCTCTATGTGTTTTTAGTTAACAGAGGCAGGAAATCAAACCCACTTCTTAATTCCTGGAAAAAGAAACTGTCATGGAATGTGTCCAAAAAGAATCTGTTTAAACTTAATAAGACTGCAGTCAAGAAGGCTTTACAAAGTGAGAATGGACACCTCGACCTTTTCCTCCGCTTTCTCCTGGGTCTCTCACTGGAGTCCAATCAGTGTAACCTGAAGGAGATAGTACCAGGATTGGAGCTCAAATCAGAGACTGTCAAAGACACTGCTGACTATATCAAAAAGATTATAGAGAAGGAGGAATCAGTAGAGAGGACCATCAATCTCTTCCACTGTCTGAGTGAACTGAAAGATGACTCTGTGGAGGAAATCCAGAAGAATCTGAGCTCAGGAAATCTTGCAGCACAGAATCTCTCCTCTGCTCAGTGGTCTGCTCTGGTTTATGTGCTCCAGATGTCAGAAAAGACTCAAGAGAAATTTGAACTTCAGAAATACAGAAAGTCTGATGAAGCACTGATAAGACTGCTGCCAGTGATCAAAAACACCAGAAGAGCACTGTAAGAGTCTTAACTTAACAATTACCTTACTAAATATCAATAAGCAGCAAATTAAGAGTTTACCAGTTAAAAATCATAGCTAGTGGTTTGTTAATAGTCAGAACTGGACCTTAAATAATATTGTTGTTTTGTTCTCCACACAGGCTACAGTTTTGTAATCTCACAGCTCAGTGTTGTGAGAGTTTGTCTTCAGCTCTACAATCCTTAAACTCAGTCCTGAGCGAGCTAGACCTAAGTAATAATGAGGTGCAGGATTCAGGAGTAAAGCTTCTTTCTGATGGACTGAAGAGTCCCAACTGTATGTTGGAGATACTAAGGTTTGATTTCATTAGATTTTTTTTAACATTAATTTTAAAAGATCACACTGCTTACATTTATTATATTTGTATGGTGACCACAAGGGGACAGTTCGGTTCACTTAATTTTGTCACGGCCATGACATATTAACTTGTGGGAATGTCTTATTATGTCATGGCCATGAGATAATTTTGTGGAGGTAACAACATCCTTATGTTGTGGTCACGCAATATGAAGTCGAGGCATCAAGATTCTGTTTTGAGGAAAGAAAATCCATTTCTTGTGGCCAATACTTTTTATGACTTTATATGAACCACATATTTTTCTAACACTGGCCATGAGTTTAATGCGTAAACAAACCAGCGTGACCATAGTAACCCGGAATTATCAGATGGATTTATTCATATTTTATTATGAATGAAGAATTATGTAAAATATAGGCGATTCTGCCTATGTGCGATGTAGACAGCATTCTGAAGTTTATCATGAATAAATGTTATATAAAATACATCAAATAGGCCTATAAGAAAACATTTTTATTCACCCCACAGTCTTGTAAGGTCATTAACCGATCATATTTTTTTCTATAATATTTATAATATTATCATAATAATATTATTATTACTACTACTATTATTAGTCTATTATTATTGGTTATATTTTTACATAAATTTTTTCCCCTTGATTTTGATCTCTTTACATTCTAAATGTAAATGATAGCCTACTGTAAATGCTGGACATGCAAATAAATCTTTGATTAGCATAATATGATATGACTGGGATTTTTACTGGAATGCAGTAGGTTGAAATTAACAGTATATTTTAATTTTATTTTGTCTAATTAATAGACTAGACTATATAAATACTATAGTGTTGCATTGAGGAATGAATCATTCATGTAGTTTAATTTGTACAGGCACAGGCATAAATACAATCATTCAAGTCAAATTTTTTTGGCATAATTGTCAGGTGTTTACTAGGGATGCAACAATACAGTTAGTCCATGGTTCAATACGTACCTCTGTTTTTAACCACGGTTTTCGGTTCGGTTCTGATATCTTGCCACTTCAGTGTGGTTTTTTTTTTTGGAACAAATGAACAAAATACTCCTGTAAACCTCTGCACACTAGATAAAGTGTGGTTTAGTATGTGTCTGCTTAATTTTTCTATTGAAAGTGGTATATTTTTTTAGATTTTTACGCAAAATAGAATGGGTTTCATTCATACTGGATGCCAGAGGGCGCCCTTGTGCAAAAATGATGTGATTGAATGATGAAATCTAAGGACAATAAACACTCGTCTGCAATAATATATGGTTTATCTGTGTTCTTCAAGCCATCTCGGGTATTTTCATAAGCTATTGCTAATCGACATACATTGAATATGAGTATAGAATTTATCGTCTGCCTCATTCTGTGATGAGAATCCACATCAGATCACAACATAAGGAAGTTATTTCAAACACTCGACTGATGTTGTGAATTAAAAACAAGTTTTAATGTTTTTGTAACTTGTTTTTATAACTTTTGTTGGACAACAGGATTAGAAAGGCTTATCATTGCATATCATTAGAATGGAAGATGCTCTGCGTGTTGCGTTATTTTATTTTATTTTTTTCAAATATAAGAGGGGAAGCGTTTTCTCATTTCAGCACATGAAATCTTGGGCAAACATACAGCAAATTCCAAGAGAAATAAAAGGAAGGAAGATATTTAGATGCAAAACCGAAAAACCGCAATTCACAAGCACGTATTGAACCGTGGAACGGTTCGATATTATATTGAGTATTGTGACATCCCTAGTGTTTACAGTATTTGCAAAATATAGCAAATACTTATGTAAACGCCTGACAATTATGTTAATACAGTTTTGACTTTATGATTGTATTTATGCCCGTGTGTGATGATAAATTAGCATGTTTTCATTTACAAATGAAACTATGTGACTGGTTTATTCCTCAATGAAACACTATAACTAGTATTTAGTCATGATTAATTATTAATATTAATTAGTCAAAATAAAATAAAATGTTAAATTCAACCTTTAAACTGCAGTTTACTAAAAATCCCAGTTATATGGACCTAGCATAATCAAAGCTTTATTGGCATGATGAGCAATTGAGGCTATGATGATGAGGCTATCATTTACATTCAGAATGTTATGAAGAGAGATCAAAATTAAGGGAAAAAACTATATATTATAAACAAATATAAAAATATAACCAATAAAAATAGACTTATAATAGTAATAATACTACTACTGATAAAAATAACACCAAAAAATCAGACTTACAAGACTGTGGGATAAATAAAACTGTTTTGTTGTAGGCCTATTTCATTTTATGTACTTTATGTAGCATTTATTCATGATAAATTCATTCGAATGCTGTCTACATTGTGCATAGACAGCATTGCCTATGGATAATATAATAATTTAATAATGTATTAATTTCTATGATAATATAATAATTTCCTAATTCATAATAAAATATCTATAAATCCATCTCTGATAATCCAGGTTACTATGGTCATGCAGGTCTGTTTATGCATTAAACTCATGGCCACAAGAAAAATATGTTGTTCCTTCAACACAGGATCTTGAGACCACAATGATTTCATTACCATGACAAAATAATCTTGTGGCCACAATACAATATGACATTCCCATGAATTAATATCTAATTAAGTTAACCGAACATGTCCCCTCGCGGTCAAAGTACATTTGCAACTGAATTGTTTTTCCTTTACAGATTTTCCAAATGCAAATTGACTGCTCAGTCTTGTGAGATTTTGTCATCAGTTTTACAATCATCCAACTCCGTCCTGAGAGAGCTGGACCTGAGTGACAATGACCTGCAGGATTCTGGAATAAAGCTTCTTTCTGATGGACTGAAGAGTCCAAACTGTCAGCTGAAGATACTGAGGTAAATGTTTCGCTGGCATGTGATTTTTTTTGTAGTTACACAGAAGTCTGTATTTTCTTCCCTGAAAAGTATGACCCATGTAAACAGTATAAAACATCTGAGATTTGCTGTTTTTCAACAGCACTTACTGAGCTAGCAGTGCCATCTAGTGGCTGTGTGTGCACAAGGCATCTCAGACAGGGTCCAAAATTAAAGGTGCCATATGTAATATTAAATGAAATGGTTTCCTGTTGTGCTAAGAAAGGTTATTTTGAGAACATCTATTTAAAACTGCTGCCACATACGTTTGCTAGACGGCATGTCATTATCAACATTGTCAGCTTTCGATAAGCTGAGTAGATAAGTTTGGGGTCTGAGGGTGTTTTGGGGTTTTGATATGCCCCGACGTGTGCTTTTTCAGTGTCTTATAAACATATTGACGCAGGGTTGCACCTTTGTTAACCTTGTTAATTTTCAGTTCTACTGGAGGACAAATATGGACATTGCAAATACTTACATTGCAGTAATTAAAAATCTGCTGAGAACACTAAAACACTTTGAAAAATGCACATTTATGTTAAAATTGCATAAATTATCATGCTTAGTTATTCTTTTTAATATAATTTTTAAAGCTTCTTTTGCACTGTTCTAAGCATTAAAATTTTATGGGCAACTACAGCTTGCTGTCTCAGTAGCCTTACACTCAAAATGTATGATTTAAATGGTGATAATTGTAGTGAGAATAACTTCTATCATTTCTTTTAATGAATACTGATTCCATGTTGTTTTTGATTATTTTAATAAGTTGGCAGTCAAAATTAAAACTGCTGGATGGTAGATATTCTAGATACTTTATTCACAGGCCATTGGCCACTCTTAACAGTTCACAATGAATACATGTAGCAACCCACCACAGATTACATTAGGCATATGAAAACAAACAGATATGATAATATTGCGATATTAAGTCCATGATACAATATTTATACATATTATATTTATACAATATATATAGGCCACAGCCACATCACCCTGCAGCCCAAGACTGTTTGCTCACTGAAGCTAAGCAGGGCTGAGCCTGGTCAGTACCTGGATGGGAGACCTCCTGGGAAAACTAGAGGTGTTAGTGAGGCCAGCAGGGGGTGTTCACCCTGTGGTCTATGTGGGTCCTAATGCCCCAGTATAGTGACGGGGACACTATACTGTAAAAAAGCACCATCCTTTGGATGAGACGTTAAACTGAGCTCTTGATTCTCTGTGGTCACAAAAAATCCCATGGCACTTCTCGTAAAAAGAGTAGGGGTGTAACCCTGGTGTCCTGCCCAAATTCCCTCCACTGGCCCTAGTCTGTCTTGGCCTCCTAATAATCCCCTTTCATTAAATTGGCTATATCACTCTCTCCTCTCCACCTGTAGCTGGTGTGTGGTGAGCGCAATGGCACGTTGTACTGTGGCTGCCGTCGCATCATCCAAGTGGATGCTGCACACTGGTGGTGGTTGAGGAGTGATCCCCCATATGACTGTAAAGCGCTTTGGGTGTACAGCAATACACAATGAAAGCACTATATAAACGCATCATTCATTTATTGCAATATTTTTAAAAAATCTAATTCTATCAAATGCACTTTGCATGTTCTTAACTAAAAAAAAAGTCAGTGAATTGACTTGTACCTGAACGTCAAAGAGGACATAACCCTCTCTTTATTTCTGATATACAGTCTCAGTCTAAATTGCATTCACACTGGTCTTTTAGGAAGCCAAACTAATTGTTATAACTACAGTGACAGTAATAGATAATAGTAATCGATAAATTAAAAAAATATATATTTTATAGGTATATTATTTTTGCATTACACTATATTAGAGAAATTACAATACTTCTTTCCTAATTTCTACACGTGAAAGAGATATTGTGAAACCGGACTGCAGTAATGTTAACAATTTAAACCACTAGCTGTCAGCAATTCATACTGCACTTTTAACCTTTTATTTTAAAGGGAAACTCCAGCTTTATTGAAAACAGGCTTACAAAAATACATCTCACAACAAATCTAGTGAAAAGCTGTAATTATCTGATGTAAAAATAAAGCATAACTGGTGGTCTGCTGCATTCATTTACTGTGAGCAGAGATGTGGCACGGAAAAAACTGGCTCACACTCTGATCAATGTGTGTGCTTTACTTTGAAACACACAGTGAAAACAGGAAAGGAAAGGAAAGGGATTTGATGTGATGTGTGTTCAAGTAAGGTGACCCATACTTGGAATTTGTGCTCTGCATTTATCCCTTCCAAGTCCACACACACACAGCAGTGAGAAGTGAACACACACAAACTGTGTTGCCCAGGAAGCAGTTAGGGGTTTGGTGCCTTGCTCAAGGGTCTCACCTAAGTCATGGTATTGAAGGTGGAAGAGAGTGCTGGACATTCACTCCTCCCACCTACAATCCCTGCCGGACCTGAGACTCAAACCCACAACCTTAGGGTTACAAGTCTCTAACCATTATGCCACGACTACCCACTTGTTGAAGGGATTAAACCGTATTGCACTTTCGGTTTGAGTGTTTGACAAATACTGTGTCAAAGCATAATGCCCCCCAAAAACTTAACAAACTTTTATGTTAGAATTATTTTAAAAACTACACTTTTTGCCTGAAAAACCTAATTTTTCATATCGTAATGTGACCATGATATTATTGATTATTGATAATCTTGTTACATCCTAGAAAACACAGACATAACTAACAAGGCAGAAATAACAAAGAAATAACATTTTAACCTGTGTAACAGTTAGTCGCTGTCACACGGGCATCCCCATCTACATGACTAGCAAATGAAAGCACTTACCACAAGTGTTAGCTATGAAGTTCCGCAGTCCACTAAAAAACTAAAACAAATATAACCCATATTACCCTGTTCACTACAAAGAACAGCCTGCTAAATCATCACCTGCTATCAGCCCCATATCAATCACATACACACAGCTCTGGAAATACAGTGTGAGTAAATGGAGCTCTGAATGATGCTCACCAGGTAGCACAAAAATTGTACTTTTGTTGCCCAGATAAACAGAATCCTCTTTCTGCCTAACCAAACTAATATGATGTTAATTGTTGCTGTGTGTGTTTATAGATTGTCTGGCTGTATGGTGACAGAGGAAGGCTTTGGTTATTTGTCTTCAGCTCTAAGTTTAAACCCGTCTCACCTGAGAGAGCTGGATCTGAGCTACAATCATCCAGGAGATTCAGGAGTAAAGCTGCTCTCTGAACAACTGGACCCAAAATGGACACTGGACAAACTCAAGTATGTTGAGCAGCAAGAGTTTTCATGTTTTATTATTTGAACTCCTCAGTGTCTCTGTGCCACATTGAAAAGCATTTAAAAAACACATACAAACATACATGTTTATATACATATATAAACTCCTTAAAATATATAAATAAATAAAATGAAGGGTACCTCTTATGCAGAATTTAAATTGTACATGTTGTTTGAACATAAGTGTGTGTTGACAGTGTGTACACTTATGTACATAACCACTATATAATGATAAAAATCCAGCCACCCCTTTTATTTAATCCCCATAAATCATAAGTAGTGTCTCAGAACAAGCTGTTTGCTGAATCTATAAAAGGTGACGTCACATTTTACAGGCCCCATCTACGACTGTTAACCCTCTGGAATCTGAGGGTGTTTTGGGGCCCTGAAGAAGTTTTGACATGCCCTGACATTTGTGCTTTTTTCAGTATCTTAAAAACATATGAATGGCCTAAATCTGATTACATTGTAATCAGCACATATTGGGCTACAATAATATGTAAGCAACATGAATGCACATGTTTGTGTTTTTGAGAAAACAACGTGTATGCATGCTTAGTGAAAAACTAAATTTTTGAAGTCACTGAAATAAGGTCATGAAACACATACAGAATATTTGTTCACAAGACTTTTGAGAACTGGATGTGGTAGGTTAGAGTTTTTTTCTACCAAATGATGTGAAAAACATCTAGTTCACTTGTTTACACAAAACAGTATATAGATTTAAATTTTTGAAGACACTTTTTGTTTAGAACGACTGTATGCAAGGAGGCATGAATGATCATGAATAATAATAATAATAATAATAATAATAATAATAATAATAATAATAACTTTTATTTATATAGTGCCTTTCCAGAGCTCAAGGACACTTTACAATGAGTGTAGCAAAGAAGATATAGTACAAACAGACATTGAAAGAAACAGTAATCAAGTAGAGAAACATTAGGTTAACAAACGTACAAGTAGTCAAATATAACAAAAAAGGAAATACAAAACAAGACCTAAGAGACAAATATGCAGAGTACAGGTTGATCAAAAAAAGTGGTCAGTTTATCAGATCAGAAGTGTAACATTCAGAAAACAAGTGAGTTTTGAGTAAAGATTTAAATTCTGAGATATTACAGTTTTTGCCTATTGCTTACACACTTTTTGCAGAATTTGGCTCATTATGTCAAAACTCTACACACAAATAAATCAGACATAGCACTTGGGGATTAACAACTCACATCTATGCCAAAATGAAACACAGCAATCAAAACTTAACACTCCTTTCTAAAAATGAAATTCTTGCAACAAAACCATACACACAAGGACCATTTGAATTAGTCTTTCATATCACCCGCAACACACTGATGGGCTTTATATAAAACACTGCAGTCTTTGTGTTTGTATTTTTATTGTCATTTTCTCAAACTCAAAAGTAGAGTTTCTGTAATCAAACATTTTTACACAAAAAAAAACATTCATACAGAAATACAGAAAAATAAAATCAAATATCCTCAAATTTAGCAACAAAACAAAACTAAAAAAAAAAACAGGGGGGCCAGGGGCTTATGGATCCCGCCTTCTGTTCGGATCTGGCCACAAGACCTCATCAACATCACAAGCGATGTCCTCGCGGGCTAGGCATCGGGGAAAATATCGCCTTGTGTGCCGAATCCACCCTTGGATTGATCCCACTTCAATGTCTCCGCATGCCTCTTCCATTGCTTGCAGAAGAGTCATGCGGGCGTGTGGTTGCCGATCATATACTTTCCACCGCCACGCTGAAAAGAATTCCTCGATTGCATTTAGAAAAGGGCTGTAAGGGGGCAGGTATAAAACTGTAAAATTGTTATGGTTGTTGAACCAATCTCGGACCAGAGCTGCCCGGTGGAAACTAACATTATCCCAGATGATAACAAACCTGGGCTGTTCTGGTCTCTCCTGCACAACAGCATGTAGTGCATCTAAAAATGCAATGATCTGTTCTGTATTGAAGGGACCTAGAGTGGCATGGTGATGCAGGACTCCTTGGACACTAATTGCAGCACACAAGGTGATATTTCCCCCACGCTGCCCAGGGACATTCACAACAGCCCTTTGCCCAACTACGTTACGGCCCCGACGCCTGGTTTTGGCCAGATTAAAGCCTGCCTCATCCACGTAGATGAACTCATGTGGCAGTTCGGCAGCATCAAAATCCAGAACTGTCTGTATCAGAAAATATTGAGTAGTGTTACTGAAAACACATAAAGTAACTACAATGTCTAGAATTTCACACAAGTAGGTGCTGGGTTGGGTCAAGCTGCAGGCTGGGCAGGGGCAGCATAAACCGTCATTCCCACATCAATATATAGTATGTAAAGTAAAGTGACACATACCTGCACATAATCATGGCGCAGATCCTTCACCCTGACACTGTTCCGCTCAAATGGCACCCTGTACAGCTGCTTCATTCTGAAGTTATGTTTCTTTAGGATGCGACTTAGTGTAGAAATGCTGACCCGGTTGATATGGTTGAATACATTTCTGTCTTCAATGATGCGTTGTTGCAACTCTCGAAGTCGGATTGCATTATTTTCTCTGACCATTTCTATGATGGCAAGCTCTTGTTGTTCAGTGAAGAGCCGTGCCCTTCCACCCTGAGGAGGTCGTCCAATCATTCTGTAGAAAATGCCACCACAAGATGTCATTGATTAGGTTCTTTTTCACATACTGTAATTTCAAACTGTACATAGTACTGTATCATCACAATGTTTTTCTCTTTTACATATACTTCACAGCAGTACCTATTTCTGTATAGTACAGTTACTGTAATATGATACAGAATCATGTGACACATACAGTAGGTACAGTCTGGAGTGGAAACTTGAAGATATACCTGTTCTCCAGTCGGAATGTTCTTATTATCGATGCTACTGTGTAGCGACGGAGGTTAGGGTGGACTCTTTGCCCAGCCTCCCTCATGGACAGGCCATGATTTATCACATGGTCCACCAGAGTAGCCCTGATGTCATCAGACACACGTCTACGCACTGGTCCTTGTCTTTGTACTCGTCCTCGTCCTCGACCTCTTCCACGTCCGAATCCTCTCCCTCTTTGTCCTCCTCTAACTCTGACTCTCATGGCCTCCATGCTTCCAAAGTTCTCAAAATGGTTTACCTGAGGCCTATTTGTAGTGCTAAGGCTCAGACCGATTGGTGTTCTGTTTTCTGTGCAAGTGTTTTCAGGTGTGTATGTAAGTGCCTACAATTGCCAGATTAGTTTTGCATTTTGAACAGAGTGTTAACCCAATGATAACAGGTGATTTTGTTTGTGAACAATGTGTCTAATGTAAGAAAACGTGTGTATTGTTTCGCAATAAGTGTGTCACAGATTTGCAAACAAAGTGCAAAGTTGACAATGTGTTTAAGCTATGGTTACACTGTGTTTAAAGTATGCTTCAAGAAGTTTAGGTATTGAGGCTTTGATCTAAGCATTCGGTTTTAGTGTTTAAGCAATGGGCAAAAACTGTATTACAGTTTTTTACAGACGCTAGGACACATTTCTCAATACTTAGGTCACTTTTGCAAAACTCTTGACACAGTGAGCACAACAGTAGTCTATGTAGGCTAAACTGAGGATCAATTATCATTGTTTTGGCACAAAATGCATTCAAAGACTACATCTCTCAAATTTCATGAATTCTTTTGTAAGGAGTGAAATTATCTCCTCATGGAATTAAAACACAGGAACTCAAAACAGCTGCCATGCAATAAAGCAATAAAACTACTGGAATCAGGAGAATCGATCTTCAAAGAGAAAGCAAACAACCCCACCCTGACCTACCCCCCTCTCTTCTCCCACTCTCTCACCTTTCTTCCCAAAAGCTTTTGCTGGAAATCAGTAAGATCATCCACATGTTATATCTTGTGAATATATTGTTTTTCTCCTTCATGTTTGATATCATTTTAATGGTCTCTGTGTGTTTGGTAAAATGGTCTCAATTTCATAGCAGTCACATATACTGTAAGAAAGATTGAAAACTTCCATAGAATTGGGTTTGTTGCCATTGGGTGTGTTCTCCCTTTAGGGGCAAATGTGAACCCCCAACCAGGTGCGAGCCTGGGGTTGCGAGAACTCCTGAAAGACCAAAAGGTCTTTGTATTTTTACAACTGATTAGAAGATATGTTTGTGTTGGTCTGGTATATAAGGCAAGTGGTGAAACAGTACGGGGGGATTTTGTAGCCAAATTAACCCCACTGTATACAAGAGTCTCTGGAGCTAAACCTCCAAGTCTCCCATGCTGCAGTGTGTCTCTCTGATAGTCAGGAATGCTTTTTCACTCTTAGATACTTCTTTGAGTTACTGAGGTTATGTATGTATCTAAATTGAAACTGAATTGGATTCTCATTGTTTAATTGTGTAATTGGCATGATACATTTTTACCTGACAAATAAAATGTTAAATTTTGCTATTCTGATACGTCCTGAAATCATTATAACTATTAAATCATGGAGGCCGATGTTACCACAAAATAAGACCAGGATTAGACAAACTGGAGGCGCGGGAACGGATGAAGCAGTAGGCACATCCTCTGAAGACCTCCTGATTTCTGCTTATCACTGAAGTTAACAAGTTGTGCATGGGAAAGACTAAGTAAACTACACTTTTGTACGAAGCAAGCAGTAGGCGGCTGGTCAAGAGTGCATTAGTCTCCCACAACCTCTGATTAATTATCAGACTGGCGATTTTGTGACGTATGATCCACGTAAAGGCCGACGTGAGACATAAAAGCGACATTGGGTCCCTGATGAACGGATAATTGAAAAGATGGAATGTCTAGAATAATCAAATTCCCAAATTAATTCATAGTCTATATTTATGATAACCTTTTGATTGGAAATACAGTCTAAATTTAATGATCAATTAAAAATTGGAGTCAGATTAGTATGGAGCCAGATCAAAATTGAAACTAAATCTTGAAGCGCTGTAAAAAGACCGAACATGCAGTAAACCTTCAACCAGATCGCTGGACTGCTTTCGTGCCAGTGAGTCGGTCCTTTCACTTTTCTCACTCAGACACAACAGCAACTGCCAAAAATGTTTGTATGTACAGGACATTTTGCACGTGCTTACATACTGTTTTCAAAACTGTTAAACTTATGTTCAAAACAATAACATAATGCAAAACTGAATAAGACAGCAAAATTCAACAGCAATATTTTATTGAAACATATTTCAAATCTAAAAATAGCATTATGAGTAGATTAGCATTACTTTTGTATCTGTATCAGTGGATGGTGTGTATACAAATTCTTGTATTTTGGAATTACTTAGTGCAAAAAAAATAAAAATTAATAAACAACATAAAATATTGACGAATTCTGCATCATGTCTGATTCATTCCAGTAACAGATATTGCAGTTATAAACAATATATATTGCAATTATAAACAGAGATGTGTCCTTGTTTTACACAAGAAAACACTGTGTAATGCTACATGTTGTTAGTGTTTTTTAGCTCATTGTTTTGTGGGTGACAAAGTGTGTTTGTCGGCTGTCAACCTTTGCTAGTGTTCTGGAAGAATGAGTTTATTTGAGACCTGAGTAAAGTGTTTTGGTAGTTGTAGTGCATTTTGAATGTGAAATGAACTGCTTTGCCAAACTGAAAGTCGGTTAGGAGAATTGTGTGAAGAGTTTTGCAAAAGTGACCTAAGTATTGAGAAATGTGTCCTAGCGTCTGTAAAAAACTGTAACAGAACAGAGTGAGCGCGGTAGAGAGTTCCAGAGTTTGGGTGCAACAACACTAAATGATCTGCCCCCCATTGAAGAGAGGCGGTACCGAGGGACAGCAAGAAGGCCGGAATCGGAGAAAAGTAGTGAGCGAGTAGGCATGTAGGGGACAAGCATATTGCAAAGCTAAGAGGGAGCTAGGCCACTTAAGGATTTAAAAGCAAGGAGGAGAATTTTGAATTTAATACGCTATGCAACTGGGAGCCAATGGAGGTCATACAAGATTGGGGTTATATGGGCAGAACGTTTTGTATGAGTGAGTATTCTAGCCGCAGAGTTTTGAAAATATTGTAATCTGGAGATGGAGCTGGCAGGCAGACCAATGAAAAGGGCATTACAGAAATCAATGCATGATGAGACAAATGCATGGATGATAGTTTCAGCACCTTTGGTACTGATGAAGGGACACAGTTGGGCAATACGACGTAAATGGAAGAATTCAGATTTAGTGACAGATTTAATGTGAGACTGAAAGGAGAGTCTGGAGACGAAGATTACACCTACATTTTTGACAGAAGTAGATGTTTTGATGTGAGAGCCAGCAATCTCACAGGTGAAGCTAGAAGAAATGTTGCTAGTAAGTGCTGGGGGTTCAATGAAAATTACCTCTGTTTTGTCCATATTAAGTTTCAGAAAATTTAAGTCAAACCAATCTTTGATGTCCTTCCCACAAGCAGAGATTTTATTTATTTGGGCAGATGGAGTAGGTGTACAGATAGAATAAAGCTGGATGTCGTCTGCATAAAAGTGATAGTGTAGACCATGACGTTGTAAGATCAGACCAAGAGGGATTAGGTAAATTGTGAATAATAGTGGGCCTAGTACAGATCCCTGGGGAACACCTCGCTTCAGGGGGACAGTGGGCGATCGAAAATCCTTAACAGAGATGTAGAATTGTCTATCTGAGAGATATGAAGAAAACCAAGAGAGAGCAGTAACAGAAATAGCCAGATCAGAGAGACGAGAAATAAGTAAATCATGGGAGACAGTATCAAAGGCAGAGCTGAGATCAAGTATCAGTAATATAGACAAGGAGCCAGAATCAACAGAAAGCAGTAGATCGTTCACAGTGCAGTTTCAGTACTATGGAGGGGGCAAAACCTGATTGAAAAGGGTCAAAAAGATTATTATCAACTAGAAAAGACTGGAGTTGGGCAGCAACAGTACTTTCTAGTAATTTAGATATGAAAGGTAAATTAGAAATGGGACGATAATTAGATAAAACTGAGGGGTCAATGTTGGGTTTCTTGAGCACAGGTGTAACGGCAGCAATTTTTAGTGGCAGAGGAAATGAAGTGGAGGTAAGAGATGCGTTGATGAAGTGAGAGATAGGTGTAGAGATGACAGAGTGACAAAGTTTCAGGAGAGAAGTAGGAGCAGGATCAAGAGTTGGATTTCAAGATTAGCTTAGAGACAGAATCTGGGGTCATCAGGGAAAAACAAGACAGAGACTGACTGGATAGATTTGGTGGATGGCTGAGCTCTGTATCAGTAGGGAAACATTGGTGGACAGCATTAGTCTTTTCAAGCAAATAATCCAAAAAGTAGCAGCAAAACTCAGTTGAGGGTAGGGCATCCTGAGGAGGGGGTTAGTAAGTTTATTTATTGTATTAAATAATGCTTTTGGCCTATTGCTTGATTTATTAACTGTGGCAGAGACAAAATTAGATTGAGCTGAAGTGAGAGCGGATTTATAAGATTTGAGATGATCAAGAAATGCCAAATAATGAACAGTAAGACCGGTTCTCCTGTAAAGACGTTCAAGCCATATACCAGCAACCTTAAGAATATGGAGCTCAGGGGTAAACCAAGGAGAAGAGTGAGTGGCGGGGACATTTCTGGTCTTAATAGGAGCATGCTGCAGTGGAATTTCAGAAATTATAGAGTGGTAATTCAATAGTATCACAGACGGAGAAGAGAGATTAATGACATCAGAGAGGTTCGAAGAGACAATAGAAGTACAAAATGATACAGTGTCAATAGCTTTCAGATTGCGGTATGAAATAACAGTCTTAAGACATTTAGAATGCATAGGAAGATGGATACTAAAGTCAAGAAGTTTATGGTCAGAAATACGTGCTGGTTATTCACTTCCCCCACCTACAATCCCTGCCGGACCTGAGACTCAAACCTGCATCCTTTGGGTTACAAGTCCGACTCTCGAACCATTAGGCCACGGCTGCCCCCCAGTCTGTCATCTGTTATCTGTAAAGAAGACCCTTTACAGATTTGACCCCAGAAGGTTAAATCCTCATGCAAATCAGGGAACACGTGGCAATTCGATATTATTCTTAAATGAAAAACTCAACAACAATAAAAAAGTAATGACAAACTTGCTTATATTGAACATACAACTCTTATTAATAAAATGAGTAAGATTGATGACACATATACCCACAAATAAAGGAAAGGTCTTTAGATTGTTCCCTTATTTTACACAGTAATGTAGTTTGTGGTTATTATTTTTAATGAAAACACAACAACAAAACAAAGAAAAACTCGCTTATATTAAATGAAGAAATGCTACCTTTTATTAACAAAGGTTTTGTTGTGCTTTAGTCTCCACCATTGTCCTGTCAGTCTCACTCTCGTCATGGGACGAGAACAATTCTTAAAATTAAGAAAAGCAGATTTATCAGTTGGCCTGGATAAGATGTTCTCTGTTTTATATTCATTAAGTTTTTAAAAGTTTAAAGACATCCAGCTTTTGATGTCAGACAGTCTAAAAGCAGAGTTAAAACACTTTTATTAATCTTTTGCAATGACAGACAAATTTGTTTATCATCAGAATAGCAATAAAAAGAAACACGCTTCCTAAAAACTATAGATTTTGCTATAAAATCTGACTGACAGATTTCAAGCACTTTATTTTACTCTAAAAAAAGTTTGTGAATGAAAAAATACAAAAATTTTCTTGAACTTTAGAGATGAAAGGCAAAATTGAAATTGGTATAAAAATAGATAAATCTGTAGTCACAGTTGGAAAAGACAGCATATGCTGGTTAGGTATGTTTTGATGCTGGTATGCTGGTTAAACTGGCCCTTTGCTGGTTTATGCTGGTCCTTAGCTGGTTTATGTTGGTCATTGACCATCAAAATGACCAGCTAAGAACCAGCACAAAACCAGCAAAGGACCAGCATTATCTAGCAAAAAAACTAGCATAAACCAGCTAAAACCAGCATCCCAGCAGTGTTGGTTTTTCAGAGAGCATGAGCTTCCAGGGGGGATATAGCCCACAAGTGTCTCTTCCACCTGGGGCAACATCATGTAGCCTTGTGCTGTCTGGTGCAGTCACAACAACCTGGAGCTGAACAAGCTCAAAACTGTAGAGATGAGAGTGGACTTCAGGAGGAACCCACCTGCACTTTCCTCACTCACCATCATGGACAGCACTGTGGCTACAGTGGAGACATTCAAGTTCCTGGGATGTTTCATCTCCCAGGACCTGAAGTGGGACACTCACATTGATTCCATTGTAAAAAAAAAAGGCCCAACAAAGGTTGTACTTCCTTCGCCAGCTGAAGAAGTTCAACCTACCACAGGAGTTACTGAGACAGTTCTACTCAGCCATCATCAAGTCTGTTCTGTGCACATCAATAACTGTCTGGTTTGGCTCAGCTACAAAATCAGACATCAGAAGATTGCAGAGAACGGTTCGGTCTGCTGAGAGGATTATTGGTGCTCCCCTGCCCACCCTTCAAGAACTGTACACATCCAGAGTGAGGAAAAGAGCTCAGAAAATCACTCTGGACCCCTCACATCCATGCCATCCCCTCTTTGAACTCTTACCATCCGGCCGGCGCTACAGAGCCCCAAATATCAGGACTACCAGACGCATGAACAGTTTTTTCCCCCAGGCAATCCACATTATGAACAGTTAAAATGTTCCTCCCATTGTCCAAAAATGTGTGGAATAATCTGATATCTACTGATACCACCTCCACCCTAACACTTCCCTGTATTCCATCCTATCACCTATAGCACAACTGTACATACATATTTATTTGTCAATTTATTTTTTTACAAACTATTATTATTATTTTCTATTTTTTTTTGGTGTATTTATGCTTACATATGTGTAATTTTTCTTATTCTCTTATTTTTTATTGTCTGTGTCCCTGTGTACTGGAAGCTAATAACACTGAAACAAATTCCTTGTATGCGCAAGCATACTTGGCAATAGAGCTCTTTCTGATTCTGATTCTGAGAGCACAACAACACTCACATAGCAATTTTCAGTACAATATAGAAGCATACTGAGTTTATTAGATTAGCTCCCGCTATTACAGCTTGTAACAGCCACCTAATTTTGAATTTTGTTCATGTTAATCCCCCTTTACATATGTTTCGTTGTATGTTTGAATGCTGTTCTGTGAGCGCTCATACGGGTAGAGTAGGAGAGATCTAAGATGGTCGCTCTACCACTATGCATTGTGTTCCATTCCATTTTGTAGCATCCACCAGAGTGTTTCCCTTGCGTTTTCACATTAGTGATGTGGCTTACTGGAAATGTATGTCCTTAAAAGTAAGTCCACATTCCTGGCTGTTGGTGATTACACATTGTGTTGGCGACACCATTTAGCATGCTGTTCTTTTATGCTGTCCTTGATCAATGACATGATAGGCAGTCCAAGACCATTTAAAGAAATACACAGATAAAAGGGATAAAATGGCACAACATGTACACCTATTAAAACTCCAGTACAAATAAGAGTGTGTTTTTGAGTGTGTGTGTGTGTGTGTGTTTACTAATGGAATGTGACAATGTGTGTGTGTTTTCTAGTGTGGATCATGGAGGACAGATCAGGATTAGAGCGGGATTGCATAAATGTACGTCTACAAACACAATCACACACACACACACACACACACACACACACACACACACACACACACACACACACACACACACACACACACACACACACACACACACACACACACACACATGTTGGGTTTACATGTTTTATGGTGACATTCCATAAGCGTAATGGTTTTTATACTGTACAAACCGTATTTTATATCGCCCTACACCTACCCTACACCTAAACCTAGCCCTCACAGGAGATTGTGCACACTTTTACTTCCTCAAAAAAACTCATTTTGCATGAATTATAAGCCTGTTCCCCACAAGGTCAAAATCTACTGGTATTACTATCTTTGTGGGGACATTTGGTCCCCATAACGTGATGAATACCAGGTACACACACACACACACACACACACACACACACACACACACACACACACACACACACACAAGCACACAAAACTCTGATATACACACAGCTGTAGTGATTGTTGCTGTGTTATAAATGTCTCTGTTCTTGTGTTCAGATTCCTGTTTTCATAATCTGGATCCAAACACAGCAAACACTCAACTCATTCTGTCTGAGGAGGAAAGAAAGGTGACATGGGTGAGACATTATCAGCCGTATCCTGATCATCCAGACAGATTTGATCATTATCCTCAGGTGTTGTGTAAAGAAAGTGTGTGTGGACGCTGTTACTGGGAGATTGAGTGGAGAGGAGATAATGTGTTAATATCTGTGTCATATGGGAGCATCAGCAGAAAGGGATCGGGTGATGAGTGTGTGTTTGGAAATAATGACCAGTCCTGGAGTTTGATCTGCTCTCCCTCCAGATGTTCATTCAGACACAATAAGATAGAGACTGATCTCCCTGTAGAGTCCATCTGCAGCAGAATAGGAGTGTATGTGGATCACGGTGCAGGAACTCTGTACTACTACAGTGTCTCTAAAAAAAGAAGCATCATCCACACAGTCCAGACCACATTCACTCAGCCGCTCTATCTGGGGTTTACTGTTGGTTATCAATCATCATTAAAATTCTGTTGATGAATCCAAGTTCATACCCATAAGGCTTAGAGCTGCATGATGAGTCAGTAAGTCAGTGATATGTTATAGTCTCTTTTCTCATCAATACACTAATGCTGTTTCAGTGAAATAACATGTCAGAATAAAAGTGTGTAATGAATCCAAATATAGACAGTAAGATCAGTGAGTCCTGCTGAGTGACCATGTGTTTCAGTGCTTTTCTCACAAATTCGATTCTCTGTTAAGTTATGTTATCAATTTATATAGCAAATGAGAATTCATTAATCTACAGAATGTATTTTGAGACAAGGGTCTTTGTAAAAGGTCAGAATTGAGCTGGTTAGGAGAAATGAAATACAAATTGTCATAATTTTACTTTCACCAAAATATTAAAATGATTTAAATGTGTAATCAAAGTCATCCCTTGAGTTATGAATATTTAAATAATTAAATAATAAAGCAAAAAAGGCTTGACATTTTGACATAATGTGCTATTTATGATGTCACTAAGATGAGACATGTCAAAGAGAGAGCACGCACTTTGTAGATCAGAAGTGTCAAAGAGAATTAAAAGGCAAACATATTAATGATCCTTTTTGATATGTATATATAATACATTGTATGATATTGTAGTCCTTGCATAGATGGGTTATTTTTAGCGTGATGATTGCTGACAATGAATTTAGATGATAGCAGATTGTGAGCTAGTAGAATCTGACGTAGTCAATAATGCTGACTTGAAATCCCTGGATTTGGTGAGTTCAAGATACTGTAATATAATAATTTTTTAAAGCTCCAAAAACCTAACACGGGTTAAAATATATAGATATTAAACTAAAACTGAAACAATAACAAAAGATAAAAATATATGAAGACAATTTAAATATTAAAGTAAACAAACAGTAAAAATACAAAGGAGATCAAATGTTTTATTTATGTTTCTTAGAAGGGAAAGAAAGAGAGAAATTTATTGGTGGTTATTTCATTTTATTTAGCTGTTTTTTTTTCATTTCATATTTACAATAATTTCAGTTTCACTGCAAAGTAAAAACAAACATCTTGGTGAAAGTCGTTTTCCTTGTCTGTCTGGTCTTTGTTTTAATGTGCTTTACCTTATTCTTTCCCTTTGTAGCGAACCTGGTGATCTGCTAATAAACAAAAGAAAAATAGTAGCTATTGGATACTTCAAGTACTACTGCATACAGTTA
This sequence comes from Garra rufa, assembly GCF_049309525.1. Lineage (NCBI taxonomy): Eukaryota > Metazoa > Chordata > Actinopteri > Cypriniformes > Cyprinidae > Garra > Garra rufa. Next base: position 39,627,194 of record NC_133364.1, on the reverse strand, counting down.
TAGCCACTGTAGTCAAGTTTTTTGTGAGTATGAGTCAAGGACCTTTACAAACTCCAGGTGGCCAGGAAAATAACTTAACTTAGAAGTGGTGCAAGTGGTATCAACATGGAAATAGCTGAGCTTGAGAACATCAAAACTGATAACTCAGTGATAATTAGAGGACTGACAAACACAACTTGATGAAGATTACACATGTATTTGCAGACACCTTTGCATAGATGATCTTAAATTGCCTTACCATAGGGATGTCATTGTAGAGTATGAAAGTTGTTCTGCTCTAGTTGCTCTAAAACCTTTACTAATATTCAGTTCAGATGTTCCCCAGGTACAAGTGTCAACACTTGTTTTAATAATCCCAGAAACTGGTGCCAGTGCCCAACCTAAGGTGCTAATAGGCACAAACTCCTTGGATCTTGCATAAAAAAATACCTTGAAGCCAACAGTTTAGTCTGTCAAGCAATCTATTTGCCTATAGGGCAGTTAAGACCATCGCAAAAAGATGCCAAAAAGTCAGAAAGTGTGTTTATATTGACATATAAACACACACATCAACCTCATCACTTTATTTAGCATTCATGTAAACCCTACATTCAGATTCATCAATCGTAATGAATTCAGTCCAATTAAAACAATAGTTGTGCCTGTACATGTCACGTCCCCTTCCCTTTACCCAATTTATCAGCATTTTGAGGTTCAATGTGGTTCTCAGTTCTCAACCTCAAATCAGGTTACCAGATTAAACCAGAAGAAAAAAGACAAAACCAAGACTGCTTTTATGTGCTTACTGGGTCTGTGGGAGTTTAATAGGGGGCCTCGTGGGACTATAAACACTCCCAACACATTTCAAAGGCTGATGGAGAAGTTTGTTCATAGTCACACTTATAAGTCAAGTGCACACACACAAAAACTGCAATGCTGTTTCTTTGGCATCATTTTCTTTAAAGTTCTGCATTATGTTCCTTTCTTGGAAAAACTTCAATATTGACAGAACTTTTATTTTTGGGTAAAGTATAAGATAAGAACTTATAAGAACCTATAAGAACTTATAATCCTCTTTCAGGATTATTGCTTGTGAATGTAACCTGATGACACTGATGGGATGATAAGGCTTCAACTGAAGTTAGTGGAGTTGACCTAGATGTGTTGTAGGAGGTGGACAAATCTTTCTCTATGTCCAGGTCTTATTCTGCTACACAATGCTGTGTTCCAATTCAACTAGATAAAAAAGTTTGTAAAGACAAACTTTAGATTCATAGATACTATGGTGAGCTCACAAATTTACTTACTGTACATTCATTGTAGACTGAGACACCCGAAGGACAACAAAATATTGTAGAAATTTGGTTTTTAAAATCCACCTCTGTCTGGGAGTTAAATCTTAGTCATTGTTGCCATTTGTTTTGGACAGAGTAGTTTCCCATATTGTGTTCACAGGGAACCAGATTTTGTTTCGACTTCATCGACTAGGTAAGGCCAGGCAAGGCAAGGCAAGTTTATTTATATAGCACATTTCATACACAGTGGTAATTCAAAGTGCTGTACATAAGAGGAATTAAAATCATAATAAATCACAACAATAAAAACAGAAGATTTAAGAACATTTAAAATTATTTAAAAATTGATTTAAAAATTAATTAAAACAGTAGAAATGATTATACATAAAATAATGCAATCTGTTCGGACATAGCAAAGTGCTCATTCAATAAATGCACAACTAAACAGATGAGTTTTGAGTCTGCATTTAAATGTGTCTTCTGATCAATGACTTTATAACCACAAACAACCTGGATTTTATGTTTCTAAATGAAACATGGCTAGAAGACAGCGGCAGTGCAACAGTCCTCAATGAAACAGCCCCTCCTAACTTTACTTTCATGAGTGTCTGCAGAGCTGTTGGAGAGATGGAGGTGTAGCTGCCCTATTTAAAGATGTCTATCAATGCAAGTGTCATTTGGCCAGTACATGTCTTTTGAATATCCAGGGATTGTCCAGAAAGGTGCTCCACGCATTTTATTTATCATTATTTATAGGCCCCCAAAATACTCTCCAGCCTTTGTTCAAGAGTTCACAGAACTGCTATCAATGATTTGTTCAGAGTTTGATTGTTTTGCTATTGCAGGGGATTTTAATGTTCACAAAGACAATGCAGAAAGCAAAACTACAAAAGAAATTATAATGGTTTTGAACACTTTTGACCTAATTCAGCATGTGCATGGGCCCACACACAATCGTGGACACACTCTTGATTTACTCATCAGTAAGGGTCTAAAGATTTCATCAACTGTTATTAAGGATGTAGCACTATCTGATCACTTCTGTGTTTTCTTTGATATATTGAACTCTGCTACCACTGACTCTAGATCTGTCTCTGTCAGAAAGAGATGCATTAACGATAACACTAGTTTGCTATTTATGAAGGCTTCAATGCCAAGCATTTCTGCAGACTCTGTTGATCTTCTCCTGGAGTCCTTTAACTCAAAAGTTAAGAATGTCATTGATGACATTGCGCCTGTAAAAAGCAAAAATATGATTGGCAGACAGAAATCACCATGGAGAAAATCAACAGCAGTACAGAGTATGAAAAGACAATGCAGAAAGGCTGAGCAGATGTGGCGGAAGACGAAACTTGAAATTCACTATAGCATCTATAAAGACAGCCTTCATGCTTTCAATGTTGAACTAGGTAAAGCTAGACAAACGTTCTTCTCAAACCTTATAAACAGCAACTTAAACAACACTCGCACTCTTTTTGCTACCGTTGAGAGACTAACAAACCCCCCTAGTCAGATCCCTAGTGAACTGCTCTCTGACAGCAAGTGCGATGAGTTTGCTTCCTTCTTTTCTGAGAAGATCAATAATATCAGAAAGACAATTAGCACACCCTCAAGTTATGCAGAGGTCAGACAGATTCGACCGCAATTTCAAAAAGTCGTCACTATGTCTGCATTTGAAGCAATCGATAGCAACATTTTAGAAGAAATAGTACAGCACCTCAAATCGTCAACCTGCTACCTTGACACACTTCCCACATCTTTTTTCAAAAGTGTGCTTAACTGTTTAGAAGCAGATCTCTTAGAAGTGGTGAACACCTCACTTCTTTCTGGGACTTTTCCAAACTCCCTGAAAACTGCAGCCGTTAAGCCCCTTCTGAAAAAGAGCAATCTTGATAACACCATACTGAGCAACTATAGACCAATATCAAATCTTCCTTTTATAGGCAAGATTATTGAAAAGGTTGTTTTTAATCAGCTGAACCACTAAATAAACTCAAATGGATACCTGGACCATTTCCAATCTGGTTTCAGACAACATCATAGCACAGAGACAGCGCTCATAAAGATAATAAATGATATTCGCCTAAATTCAGATTCTGGCAAAATATCAGTGCTGGTACTACTAGATCTCAGTGCTGCGTTCGACACTGTTGATCATAACATTCTTTTAGATAGACTGGACAACTGGGTCGGGCTTTCTGGGGTGGTTCTAAATTGGTTCAGGTCATACTTAGAAGGGAGAGGTTATTACGTGAGTATAGAAGAACATAAGTCTAAGTGGACGTCCATGACATGCGGAGTCCCACAAGGCTCAATTCTAGCGCCGCTGTTGTTCAGCCTGTATATGCTCCCACTAAGTCAAATAATGAGAAAGAACCAAATTGCATATCACAGCTATGCAGATGATACCCAGATTTACCTAGCCTTATCGCCAAATGACTACAGCCCCATTGACTCTCTCTGCCAATGCATTGATGAAATTAACAGTTGGATGTGCCAAAACTTTTTACAGTTAAACAGGGAGAAAACGGAAGTCATTGCATTTGGAAACAAAGATGAAGTCCATAAGGTAAATGCGTACCTTGACACTAGGGGTCAAAAAACAAATTCTGGAGTCAGACCTCAGTTTCAGTAGCCATGTCAAAGCAGTAACTAAATCAGCATACTATCATCTCAAAAACATTGCAATAATTAGATGTTTTGTTTCCCGTCAAGATTTGGAGAAACTTGTTCATGCCTTTATCACCAGCAGGGTGGACTATTGTAATGGTCTCCTCACTGGCCTTCCCAAGAAGACCATTAGACAGCTGCAGCTCATACAGAACGCTGCTGCCAGGATTCTGACTAGAACCAGTTGGAATCAGCTTCCAGAAAAGATCAGATGTGCTAATACATTAGACACATTTAAATGCAGACTCAAAACTCATCTGTTTAGTTGTGCATTTATTGAATCAGCACTGTGCTACGTCCGAACAGATTGCATTATTTTATGTATAATCATTTCTACTGTTTTAATTAATTTTTAAATCAATTTTTAAATCATTTAAAATGTTCTTAAATCCTCTGTTTTTATTGTTGTGATTTATTATGATGATTTGGATATTATGATTTTAATTCTTCTTATGTACAGCACTTTGAATTACCACTGTGTATGAAATGTGCTGAATAAATAAACTTGCCTTGCCTTGCCTTGAAGTACTGTGGCAGTGATCCAGCAGAACACAGGAATGTGGCACATGATATAGAGACTGCGATTCGTCTTAATTTGTTTGACGATTCTGTCTGCCAGAGTCTGATCTGTGATTCTCTTTCTGAAGTACTCCTCCTTCTGTTGGTCAGTGAATCCTCGCACCTCAGTGAACAAACCTACACACCGAGGAGGAATCTGATTGGCTGCTGCTGGTCGTGATGTCACCCAGACAAGAGCTGATGGAAGCAGAGTCCCTTTGACCAGATTCGTGAACAGCACATCTACAGATGATCTTTTCTCAACAGTGTTCAGTGACTTACTTTCAAAATCCAGACGCAGGCGACTCTCGTCAAGTCCATCAAATATAAACGCAAGTTTAGATTCTGTATATAACTTTGATTTCTCCAGGCCCTTCAGATCAGGATAAAACCTCATCAGAAACTCATGGAGATTGATCTTTTTGTCTTTAATCATGTTGATCTCTCTGAATAGAAGCAGAAACACACAGTCTATATCTGGACTGGTTTCATCTTCTGCCCAGTCCAGGATGAATTTGTGCACAGAAACAGTTTTCCAATGCCAGCGACTCCCTTGGTCAGCGCTATCTTCTCCTCATTCTTTCTCCTCAGTTCTTTAAATATATCTTCACATTTGATTGGTTTGTCCTGTGATTTCTGGGTCTTTAGAGCATCATCAATCTTCAGAATCTCATGTTCCTGATTGACATCTTTCATATCTCCCTCTGTGATGAACAGTTCTGTGTAAACAGCCTTCAGATCCGTGTCATTTTCTTTGTTGCCCTCAAAAATATATTTTGCTTTATTCTTCATTTTGGTTTTGTGAGTTTTCAAGAAATTTTCCAGTTCTATAATAAAAAAATGAAAAAAAAAAACATTTAACAATTTTTTCATATCATCATTACCAATAACTGCTGGAAACAGCACTGTACAATAGCAACAATTTGGTTTCAGTTTACAATTTCTAAATATATACACTGAGATGGCATTTTTGTCAAGGTAATAGAGCTTTTTGAAAACCAAAGTGGTTACATTTGAAAATGCAGTTTTTGCATTGTAGTGTGGACTGTGGAAACGGATGCTTTTGAAAAAGATGACATATGATTAGTCATGTGACGCATATTGTACTAATAGATATCAATGTTTATGCTGGTATTGTGCCTGTTATGTGCTATTAAATTTCACAATGTTGCTAAAGATATGTTACTTAGTACACTCTTAATATTACAGTCCTGCAAGATGACAGAAAATTTACTAACAATTGCTGTCCTGTGACAAAACATGAGAGCTAGTGGTGCAACGGATCACAGAACTCACGGTTTCGGATCATATCACGGATTTTGAGTCACGGATCGGATCAATTTTCGGATCAGCAAAAAGGGGAGGAGTCGAATGTAATTTGCTTCTCATTTATTACAAGAACAGTATGGCAATGAACTTTTGGTTTTATCAAAAATAACTAAAACAAAATACAAAAATAAAACCAAGAAATAACTGAAAAAGCTGAATGAATAAAATGTTTAAATAAAATTCTCAATGCTTGAATACTTCAGTGCAACAATTGAAAAACAACCTGAGACCTGAAAACTGGCCAAACCTTATAATGACAATTTTTTTTTTCAAAAAGATGAGGATGTCTACATTCTCTGGGAAGAGAGTAGACCTCTTAGCTGTCACTATGTCACCTGCCGTGGAGAATACCCTCTCACTAGGAACTGAAGTGCCAGGCACAGCAAGGTAGTGTCTTGCCATCTTTGCAATGTGAGGGTATTTACACTCTGCCAGCGGATTACCACCATCCACTGGCAAACTGCTTGCTGCCCTGTACGATGCCACCTCCTCTTTGATTGTGTTGTAAAAAGTTTTCTCTGTGTTTGACTCTTTCACAAATGTATCCCCCAAAAGCTCTTCTATGGCAGACTTCTTTTGTGGAGGAGATGCATTTGGCCCTGTGTCTGCTCCAGTGGGTGTTGGCTCTGTGGCTTGACCAGGCAGAAAAAAATCTTAGTTATTTAACTATATTTCTTGTTATATATTTCATAGGCAATCAATAACATATGCCAGTAATATTCAAAATTAAGATCAAATATTCACATAAATAATAGTTAAAATATT
>NC_133364.1:39563940-39620098 GCF_049309525.1 Garra rufa | reverse complement strand
AGTTAATTTTCCATAAGTATATTTTTTATGTTGAAAGTTACACCCGTTTTACACCGCGGTCAAGCCAGCCGCCACCTGAAGTCTGCTGCACGTCTATTTGTGGTATTACGGTACAGAGCCTCGAAGCGGCCAAAAAGCTGACGAACATCTATATTCAGCGGGTAAAAATCAACTGTGCCCGAAAACAAGGGGAAACTATTTAAAAACATATCAATATTGTAGGCTTCATTAAAAAAGATACAATTATATTACATTTAAATATACTAAACGGTGTAGTTTTCTTGAGAAATAAAGTCATATTGTACATGTGTTATTAAAATTCCTTCAGAGTTAACATGAACACTTCAATAAATAATTTTTTTTCTGAATGACCGTGTCTCTATCTGTGTCAACTTTCATGAGATTTTACTGTAGAATTTAGCAGAAAATAAATGGCAAATTCAGTCACTATTACCAGTTCTTCACATGTATCATTCAAAATCCTTCATAGTTAACATGAAAATTTCTATTCATACTTCTTCAGAATACTCAAGACTCTGTGTCAGTTTTCATGAGATTTTACTGTAGAATTTAGCAGAAAATGAATAGCAAATTCTGTCACTATGCATTATGATGCATTAATGTTTGCATCTATATCTCAGATTTTCTAAAAGCTAAGGGAGCAAAGTGTTTTTAAAATCAGTCAAATTATCTAGTTAATACAAAACTCTCATCAACATAAATTCATATAACATAATAAATGTTAATATTAAATAATCACAGTTCTAGTCTTAAGATAAGACCAGTAAGTTACAATACTTTATCATCAACCAGGTAAAACCTCCTGATCATGTTTTCTTCTGGATTATTTTGCTATAACAAATGTGTTTTGCAATATTCAGCAACCAAAAGAACAGAAGTTATCGTTAAAAAGTGAAGGATCAAGATAGAACACAACTAAAGCAAACATTGATCACATGAATCTAAACCTCTGTTCTCAATCATAATTTAGTCAATCTGGTCAGTAGTGAATGAAGCTGGTGCTGCTGTTTGTGGAGCTGTTTTATCCTCCTCTGCTGAGATCTTCAGAGATTTATTGTGTTTTATTTCAGGTGTTTTCATCTGAGGCTGTGACTAAGTCTGTTATAGCTGTGTTTCTGTTTGTCTCTTCTTTTTTTCTGTTTCTCTTTGCTTCATTAATTCTGCTTAACATTCTGTTTAAGTTCATCTCTGCTTCAGTGTTCATTTAAAACTGTATTGTGGGACCAAATACACTCTGAGCATTGTTGATAGATTTTATTAAAAAATAGATTTTTTTTGTATTGCATACAAAATGCAAATGCAATACAAAAATTACCTGAGATTGTCCAGCATTTTCCTGACGGGAATCATCCATCACGCATTGGAGTGACGTCAACTTCTCCGCTTCGATCGATTGGCTAGAGACGGAGGCTGTCAATCACATCTGGTGAACCAATGAAGACGTTAAAGCCCGCCCTCATTTACATGAAACCAGGAGCGCAACATTTAGAAAACCAAGCGCAGATTGTTGAACCGAGAGCGAGTGAACAAAGAGCGTAAACGTACGAAAACTAAAAATGTGAGCAGAAAACACGATTTTAAGAGTGAATCGAATATCTGTGAATTCACATTTCAGATTTGTGCGTGCAAGTGTATAAATATTTATCTTGTGCTTATTATTTTTCAGTTTGTTTCCACGTATTTTATTCTTCTGAATGTCTTTGCATTTAATTTTCATTTGTGTGCGATATATTTTTACATGCGTTTTCAAATCTTTGATTCACGCTTGTTATTTTTCGATCTGTGAGCGCAATACTTTTGAAGGGAATTTGACCCCATACACAGGAATCAAAAATCAGAAAAGTGCTGAAATAGCTCTATTTGAACTGACAAACTACAACTTAGTATTAAAACCTGTTTATTGATGTCTGTAGTGTACTCACTCAGAGCCTTTGATGGCAGCTTTCCTTCATCAGTCTCTCTTCAGCGGATAAACACATGTGTGTCTCATCTGTAACATCCACACAAGATTCATTTATCTGCTCAACACTACATTCACATGTTGAATGCTGATGTGTTAACTGGCTTTTTATTCCACACAAATTTCAGTTTATTACCAGTACTAATGCACAAATGAAATAGCTAACTCACATTCATTTCAGCGCTTCGCAAGCACAGTCGCTGGTAAATTGAAGAAATTACTGCATTTTTTTTACATTTTAATGCATCAGTTGCCCTCTCGAAAAACGAAGCATGTTATAGTTAATGTTTATTGTTAGATAATAAACAGTTACACTGTAAATGCAGTTAGATAACTTGAAAAACACCATCATAGCGACCATAACCAGATACTAGTTGTCATATTTTAAAATTTTTAGTCTTTCTGCAATCTTTCTCTCTCTGTAGGAGGTTGAATGAGTTTCAGTAAAGACTGCATTCAAGACATACGATAAAATAAAATGTATGCTGAATGCAATTGGTTGCCATTTTCATCTTTTCTATTATGTTAAATGCCATATTTGCTTGCCTTTTATAATATTCACTTATGTTGTATATTTAAATGTCATAAAATAACACGAGTAAATTACTTTTTTTATTTAACGTTAAATCGTTAAATCGAAACATATAAAAAAAAATGAGTGTTTGATCATGCCCATGATACACATTCAAATGTATTTAACCTTAAATATTACACTAACTGTAATAGAAAATGTTATCTTTTAAATGGTCAGGATCATTATTGCACATATTATTTTGTACAAAAAACCTCCTCAAAATATCAACTAAATAGAACTGAACTATATATTACAATTATTTAACTGAATAAAAGTTACACTTAAGGATGTGTTAAACTGATAAAAAGTGATAGCAAAGACTTTTATTAATAGAATAGGTTTATATTTTAAAGAAATGCTGCTAGCACAATAAGTTGTCATTTGTTAACATTAGTTAATACACTGTGAACTAAACATGAGCAAACAATGAACCATACATTTATTATTTAGTATTTATTCATCTTTGCTAATGCTAAAATAAATGCTAAAATACAGTTGTTCATTGTTAATGTTAGTTCACAGTGTATTAACTAATGTTATCAAACATAACTTTTGATTTTAGTGCAATAGTAAAAGTTGAAATAAATTCGAAATAAAATGTATAAATGCCATAAAAGTATTGTTAATCTTTAGTTTTTGTTAACTAATGTTAACTAATGAACCTAATTTCAAAGTCTTTTTATTGATCAAAGAATCCTGAAAAAAGAATCACAGGTTCTAAAAAAATAAGAATCACAAATAGTTTACAACATTGATAATAAAAATGATAAATCCACATATTAGAATGATTTCTGAAGAATCACATATTCAGTGACACTGAATACTGGAGAAATGATTGATGAAAATTCAGATTTGCATCACAGGAATAAATTATATTTTGAATTATGTTAAACTGTAATAATATTTCACAATATTACTGTTTTTCTGTATTTTGACAACCCTTGATGAGCATAAGAGAATAAAAAAAAAAAAAAAACATTAAAAATCGCACTTATCCCAAGCTTTTGAACGGCTTGTTTTTTTGTCTTCAATTCATTCATCCATAATTTGTGATTTTAGCACTTACAGTTTTTAAACCATGTTTCTTTAATATATAATAATTAAACAAACACAAAAAAATAATATAATGTAAGTGTTTAACAAATAATAGTGTTCTTGTGTAAACTTCTTATTCCATATAGTACTGTTTGGTTTCCCCCTGAAACTGACTGGAACTGATCCCAAAACTGCTACAGTCTATCTACAATTTGTGATTTGTGTCTTACTGCTTTTAAACCATGTTCCTTAACTATTAAATAATTAAACAAAAAACAAATACATTTTTTTGAAACAATTTTTTTTTTCATTTAAGGTGTACAAACTGCTACGCATACGGAACCCATGAGAAATGTTGAACCGTTTCACAACAAATTTTCAGTAAACAAATTTGTGTCTCTTTGCCAGAGTATGTGAGCGGAGCGGAGTGCGAGCGGAGCGCGGAGTGGAGCGGTGTGATTTTGAATGGAGGGAGGAGCGGATTTTTGAAAAGTCGGAGCGTCGTGGTTTTCACTCGCTCCAAGTGCGCTCCACCATCGCTCCATCATAAGTACAATTCATGCCAACGGTCCGTAATATAACTGCATAATAAGCAGGCATTCACATGTTAAACATATTTAGCTTGATAGAGATGGATCACTCAAATCAGAAATAATGGACATGAGCGGTAAATTATAGTTCACAAGGATTTAGTTTGTTCCTTCTAGATACTGAATATATTCAGGTGAAAGCCTCATTTAAACATGTGCAGCACTTATTCACACGCAATCGCTGTGACAATAATGCATTAAAACAAATGTAATGGTATCCGATTTCGAATTATCAGAAATCTGTAAGAAATGCAGCGATCCATATGTAAAATAACTGACGAAAATGTAGTTATTTTCATTACAAACTTTGCACTGCATAAAGCAGTAGTTATACTCTTTTAATGCTGACAATGTTATTAGCTTGGTATGTGGTAGGTACAAAGTTTGCACACTATTCCAAACTCTCCTGTTGTTTTAATATGTGTTATGAACAGGACCGTTATATTTAAAACATAAGGCTATTTCTGAATGTTTTGACGCGGAGCGAAGGCGGAGCGGTGTTTCTGATATCAGTGAGCGAGGAGTGGAGCGGGAGCGGAAAATTGTGAACCCGGAGTGGAGCTGGAGAGGAGCGATTATTAAATGCACTGAGCGCGGAGGGGAAATTGTTGCCGCTCCACTCCGCTCACATACTCTGCTCTTTGCATAAAGCTGGTTTTCTTTACTCTCATTCACTAATAATTGTGTAAATTATTCATATTTATATGCACACTTGAATTTCTCATGAAAGCGTTCTGTGAAAACGAAATACACACATGAATTTCCTTATAGCACTCTTGCCAGATCTTTGAGCAACACAGAGTGTGCAGTCCTCAAAATCAGTTCATACCCAATAAAACAGCTTTAATGCAGATAGAGTTAGAGAGCTTTGATCAGCCGTCTGTACATGTGCTGTTATTCAGAGAAAGCTCTCAGCTCCTGGATCTGAACTCCCTCCACACTGATGACATTTAAACAGTTTTCAGGAGTGTTTCCTCATGTGGCAATTAAAGTTAGCTTTACTTCTGTAACTACTGCCACATTGAACAGATATGAACGGCTTCTCTCTGGAGTGAATTCTCATGTGAGTCGTCAGATTTCCTTTCTGTGTGAAGCTCTTTCCACACTGTTGGCAGATGAACGGCGTCTCTCCGCTGTGAATCTGCATATGGAATGTAAGGCTTACTTTTTGAGTGAAACCTTTTCCACACTGTTGACAGCTGAAAGGTTTCTCTCCAGTGTGAATTCTCATGTGGACTTTTTCTCATGTGGAGATTTTCTTTTCGACTGAAACCTTTTCCACACTTTTGGCAAGTGAAATGACTTTTATTGCTCATCTTTTGGGTTCTAGAGAAGAAAACTTGGTTTTGGATTTTTCAGTCTGTGAGCAAATAAAAGATTTTTCTCCAGTTATGAAATCAAGATGGTGCTTATATTCTCTTCCACTTCATCCTTTTCAGCCAGCATCAGGTCCATAATGAAAAAAATATAAATAAAAGTTAACCGGAGTTTTAAGACATCAAAACATGTCAAGTAAATAAATAAAAACACACAGAAAACATTAACTCTTTCCCCATCAGATACCAGCATTATTGAACATTTTCATGGCCATTTCAAAGCTGATATTTCAGCATCGTTCCTCCAGTCTTCGGTGTCACATGATCCGTCAGAAATCATTCTAAAATACTGATTTGTTATCAGTGCTGAAAAATGTTTTTGCTGCCTAATATTTTTGTGGAACCTGTGATATTTTTCTTTGATGGATAAAATGTTTAAAAGAACAGCATTTATTTAAAAAGAATTTTTTTTTGTAATAATATATGCTCCCATTCAAATATTAGTAAATTGTCAGTATTTATTCAACAAGAATGTATTAAATTGATCAAAAGTGATAGTAAAGACTTACATTTAATGTATTTTAATTAAATGTGACTGAAGACTGGAGTAATGGCTGATGAATATTGACATGAATCACATCACATGAATAAATTATTTTTTATTAAAATAGAAAACTGTTGTTTTAAATTGTAATAATATTTCACAAGATTACTGATTACGAAAAGCGCAGCAACTGTTAAATGTTTGTTTATTTAGAGCAACAATTTGAAACTAATTAAAAATATCTCAGGTTCATCAAACATAAAAATGAACACTATATGACACATAATCTGATGACATCTGTCACGTATTGGTCGTCTTGTCATCATGAACTCTTGCACAACACATCTTGGACTTCATTCCCCATAAGCCACTGCACCAATCACTGCACACACCTGCTCCTCGTTACCCACTGCACTGATTGCTGCACACATCTGTTCCACATTGACTTTCATGCATTTAAGCCACTCACACACCCAGCCAACTGGCGAAGTCTTATTGTTCCGTATGGTCATTATTTCCGAGCGTTTCTTTCCGTGTTTGTTTTTCCCTGTGTTTGATTCCTGAACTCCTCCCCGTGTTTGATTCTCGCTGCCAGCCCCGACCTTCTGCCTGTGTTTGACTACTCTTTGGATTATACTCGTTGTTGTTGTTTGCCGGTGATTGACCATGTCTGTTTACCACGCCTTCTTAAATAAAGCCTGCATTTGGATCCGAACGTCTGTCTCCGACTCCCAACTGTTATAACATCACACCACCAGAACAAAATAAAAGTCCTGTTCTTCTACTTCTACTTCTACTTCTACTTGTCTTATAATCTAATTCTTTCATTTTAGTACCTACCACAGTTTAGTATGATATGCTCAGCATTTTCTATAATGCCACAGTGCATACACTCATCACCGTTCCTTTCCCCCAGACAAACTAATAATGTTTAATCCTGTATGATTTATCCTTCTATTTTATTCTTCATGTTTTTTATGACTTTTGTGAGTTGTGATATTGTCTTTCTCCACATTTTCTGTAGGTATTTAAATATAGGCGTAAAATGTGCTGTGCTTCTGTTTTTGTTGTAATTTACTTTGTTCATCACTTACTTTGATCAGAACTGTGTTTTTAAAATACAACTAGAACAAAAACAATCATTTCTAAAATCACATAAAGCTATAGAGCGAAGCAAAACCTAGTAAACAATAATAAATATACTCTGTTTAAGTACCATGATGAATGCTGTCACATATTAAATAAATAATAAGGCCATGATTTTAATGTATCTTTCAAATTCACCTTTTACACCGCAAAAAATGCTTTTCTTACTTAAATTTGTTTGTTTCCAGCCAAAATAACAAAAAAATATAAATCAAAAGGGATTTTCTAGACAAGTAAGTACAAAGAAGTATTTTTTTTCTTACCCAATTGGCTGATTATTTAGCTTGTTTTAAGCAACAAAAAAAAAAAAAAAAAATCACTTAATTTGACTATTTTTTTTTTCTAAAAACAAGACAATAATTTTTACTTGTCTAGAAAATAGTTTTTGATTTAAATTTTTTTAAATATTTTGGCTAGAAAGTAAGAAAAGTTTTTTTTTTTTTTTTTTTTTTTTTGCAGTGTGTTGTAAAAACCTGTTGATGTACAGTCAAAGATGACACAACACAACAGATATCTTGATAAACTGTCTAAAACACTTCTGACATTCAAAGCATTCTTCATTATGGCGAGGCACCACCAAAGTGTGAAAGTCTCATTCCACCACAGTGTTACACCAGCTTTCACTCTTCTAGACTCTTTTAGGAATATAGTCCAGTCTGTGTCTAGTCACATTGTGGAGTACTGCCCCTCTTTGGGCAATTTCACTCTGGCTGAATCACCCTAAGCGTTCTCATAGACTTCCATTCAAATAATTTATATATATATATATATATATATATATTAGAGGTGGGCATAGATTAATTTTTTTAATCTAGATTAATCTAGCTTAAATCTTGAAATTAATCTAGATTAATCTAGATTAAAATGGCTAATTTGAAGGCATTCAGAATATGTGTGCTACCCAAATAATGACTAAAATTAAGTCTTTGAGAACGGGTTTCTCAGGCCAGGTGGCGCATTAGACCAGGCGCTCATCTCCTGTTTCCAAAATGCTTTACAAACTTCTTGACAATTGCATTTACAACACAATTAACTATACAAACTTGTGTAACCAAGTACTTTTGCGCAAAAGGCTGTACGACGTGCGCGTTCCCGTAAAATATACACAGGCGCGCAGGTATGGATAGCCTATCTGCGTGCATCTTCCAATAAACTGCGTTGCTTTTAGAAGCGTCAATTCAGTTGTTGCATATAGTTAAATGTCTTTATTTCGGGATTATCAAAGTAAATTATAACTCAAACTTGAGATTTTACTGGGGCACAGCAGATTTTCACTGGGGCATGTGCCCCGGTAAAAAGGGTCTAGCAACGCACCTGCCCTGAAGCGGCTTCATAACTGCATCCATGTCTGCGCGTCTCATTTGATGTGGTCATTTCACAGAAGTTGAAGACTCGTTCTCGCCTCCTACAGTGCAATTCAACTAGGTAGGCACGTTATCCGCGCTAAAATATCAAAGTGAAAGTCTTCATATCTTGCGTAGTTTAGACCCAGCTCCCAACCCAACTTTGAGAATAGATTAACGGCGATATTTTTTTTTATCGCGCGATATGAGTCTCACGTTAACGCAGCACGTTAACGCCGATAACGGCCCACCACTAATATATATATATATATATATATATATATATATATATATATATATATATATATATATATATGTGTGTGTGTGTGTGTGTGTACCTGGTATTCATCACGTTATAGGGACCAAATGTCCCCACAAGGATAGGAATACCAGCAGATTTTGACCTTGTGGGGACATTTCTCAGGTCCCCATGAGGAAACAGGCTTATAAATCATGCACAATGAGTTTTTTTGATGAAGTAAAAGTGTGCACAATCTCCTGTGAGGGCTAGGTTTAGGTGTAGGGTAGGTGTAGGGCTCTAAAAAGTACGGTTTGTACAGTATAAAAAGCATTACGCCTATGGAATGTCCCCATAAAACATGGAAACCCAACGTGTGTGTGTGTGTGTGTGTGTGTGCAGTGATTGGTGGAAACAAACATCTTTCTATTTATGAGAAATATGAAGTCAGGACTAGACTGTATGGGCTGAATAAAGCAAACCTGTATTGTACCAATAAAGTTGTGTGGTCCTGTTTGTCTTGCAGCTTAGGGTTATAGTTATTTATGTATATATAGAAAGTTCACTAAACACATGTGAAATGTATTTTTTCTTCAAGGGTTTTGCTGTTGCACTATATGCATAAATTGTAAATTATGAAAATATAAAAAACTGTTTTAATTTGTCTTGAAAGATTCTGGCAGAAATTATAGTTTAGTAAGAGTCATCCTCAAATCTCAAACTTGGTAAAAAACAAATGTTCCAATTCTTATTATACTAACTTTTTTTTAAATTATATTGGAATAAAGCATACTGGAATGTATGCTAAAATTGTTGGGTGTGGATTCCTACTTAGAACATTTTCCATCAGCTTCCATTGTTAACAAACTTGTTTCAGCAGCGTTTCCTGAGAATGACCTTTTCAGTTTAACTGATGACTAACGAAGCAGATGATCATTCTTCTCATTCTCACCATTCTTCCTGATAGAAGTGAAAGACATTTCAGAGCTGCTGTTCAACGCAACACTTCAGAGAAAGAAAGATCTGCGGATATAATTTGAGGTGAGTGTTTCATCTTTCTTTAGTTGTTTTCATGTATGAGTGTCGTCTTATAATGTGTCATTGGTTAGTTTGTGCTTCTTTCTGTGCTAAAGTCATTCTGATGATTTCATTGAAACCTCTTCATGTCGTGATCAACCGATGATCAGATGTCTGTCAGTGAATCACAGAAAGCTGTGTGTCCTGATACTGCCGTCACATGATGTGAAATCACTGCTATTCTCATGTTATGGCTTATTACTCAAACAATATTTCTTCACTTTTGAATGCATATCTGTGAAATATGAGGTTGAAAAAGTATGGCTGAATGGCTTTATATCATAATAATGGTTTATAATGAATGCACACAATCTGTGTGTGACATAATCAAGCATGGGCTGAAAACCTCTGAAGCACAGAGAAGTTTATCTGAATTAAAGTAACCCTGAAACAGGATTGACTGTCATAAATCTGCTTTCTGGAAACTATCCAACTGTCAAAACGGTTTAATTTGTTTTCCTGAAATGGTCCTGTTAAAACTGGTTCTGAAGATGAGTGTTTTTCTGCAGTGGTTTCAGTTAAGAGTTATTAAGTATTACAGCAAATAATTTCTATTCCCTCGCAAATAAAGTAAATATAAATATCAGAAGCAGTGAGAGTATCCCGTATCATTGTACTGTATCTGTGTTGAGCTGCTGTACTTCACAATGAATGACTGTAGGAAAGTTAAAAATGCTGTTAGTCTGCAGTACATCAGTAGACCACTGCAGTACAGCTACATGTGAGTAAATTACACTAGTCTACTATCTTAGATTTCACACAGACACACAAGAAAATGCCTGGTTTTGGCTCAGACTCCAGCTGCATGAACTGACAAAGACTCCTAGAAATGATCTCAACCACAGGAGCTTCATTCTTCATCCTCATGATCATGCTGAGTCTAGATGAACCAACAGCACAGCTTTCAAACTATCACAAACCAATGGTGTTGGGCAAGCTACTTGGAAAATGTAGTGAGCTAAGCTAACAGTTACTCTTGATTAAATGAAGCTTCACTACACTAAAGCTACAGCAACATGGCAAAAGTAGTTTACAACACCTAAGCTATTTATTTTTCTATTGAACCAACATCAAACCAAATCAGTGCTCTCTCAGTGATCAATTAAATTGTTAGTCATGCAGGCATAAAAGTTCAGTTTAATTGTTTATTCAACCATTCTTCCAAACCAGTTTTGCAATAAAAATCAGTATCGTGTACAGGGCTGGACTTAACTCATATTTTGGGGGGGCTGGGGGTTGAATTCTTTCTTGAAAAACATTTTCTTTGAGTATTGAACAAATAAAACAGGGAAAACAACGAAATGTGTTAATAAAATAATTTTATATATAGAATTAAAGGAACACTCCACTTTTTTTGGAAATAGGCTCATTCTCCAACTCCCCCCGAGTTAATAAGTTGAGTTTTACCGTTTTGAAATCCATTCAGCCGTTCTCCTGTTCTGGCGATATCACTTTTAGCATAGCTTAGCATAAATCATTGAATCCTATTAGACCAGTAGCATCACGTTCAAAAATGACCAACGAGTTTCGATATTTGTCCTATTTAAAACTTGACTCTTCTGTAGTTATATCGTGTACTAAAACAGGCGGAAATGTAAAGCTGCGGTTTTCTAGGCTGATAAGATTAGGAACTACACTCCCATTCCGGCATAATAGTCAAGGAAGTTTGATGCCATAATATGACCGAAGCGGGCGCAGTAATATCACACAGCGCCTGAAATTAGATCCCAGCTAGGTTAGCATTTGCACATGTGCTGCATGATATTACTCCGCCTGCTGCGTCCATATTACGGCAGCAAACTTCCTTGATTATTACGCCGGAATGGGAGTGTAGTTCCTAATCTTATCAGCCTAGAAAACCGCAGCTTTACATTTCCGCCTGTTTTAGTACACAATATAACTACAAGTCAAGTTTTAAATAGGACAAATATCGCAACTAATGGTCTAATAGGATTCAATGATTTATGCTAAGCTATGCTAAAAGTGATATCGCCAGAACAGGAGAACGGCTGAATGGATTTTACAACGGTAAAAATCAACTTATTTACTCGGGGGGAGTTGGAGAATGAGCCTATTTCCAAAAAAAGTGGAGTGTTCCTTTAAATAACATATAGCCTATATATGAATGGGTGTTGGTCAACTGATTGCATGCCATCAGAGTTTACAGTGTTGACAGCTTCGTAAAAAATAGCCTAATGGAAGCGTTGTAGTTTTGCTGTATATAGCTACTAAAATATGACGGTTACAGACCGCACAAAAACAGCACTTTAATTTACTGCCGTTTTAATTTACTGGTGTAAAGGGTGTTCCCTTCCGGGAACTCGAGCCGCGTCAGGAACGCTATGGGGAACGCCATTGGCGGGCCGCACTCTGAACTATGTCTAACAACCAATGAAATGACGGGAGTGACGTCACAGGCGCGGTGACGTCATCGACCGGGAAGTATAAAACGCGTGCGTTTGAAGCCGGCGGCAGCTTTTGTCATTCAGCGAGAGCGCTCTGTGTCTGTGTCTGTCCCGGTCATACTGCTGTTTTTTCGTGCCAGTTTGCACGGCTTTTATTTGAGTAGTATGACCTTTAAAATACAACCATGGGGGAAAGAAGTGTTACGAAACTAGGCGGTACAAGCAGCCACATAGATAGTGTGTTCCTCCCTGCCAATGCTTCATTGTTGGTGGGGATACACACAGTCTATGTGCGGTCTGCTTGAGTGTAGAGCACGCACGGTCAGCCCTCGAAAAGGCTGACTGCCCACAGTGTGAGCGTAAAAATCTCCACTGCGGGTGCTCCACAGAAGGCTCTCTTCGAGGAGGGAGCCTTCGCCAGCGTTTCTCGCGGGTCTGGCCCCGCTTCCGCCGAGGCGGAGCGGTTGCTGCACTCGCTGAGATCGCGGCTCGATCTATTAGAGGGACTGGAGACGGGTGTTTTAAAAATACCCTATCTCCTCTCCTATCTGATGGATCGGTAAACCTTTTTTCTGGATGAGGAAGCCCGCAATGCGGTTACTTCCCTCCAGGAAAGGTTTTCAACGCTTTCCATATCTTCCTCCAAGGAGGTTGATGTAAAGTGCGTTGTCAAAAGTATTTAACCGCCCCCCCTGATCGCCTCAGTATGATGAGCTGGTGGTTGTGCTGACTGTGCATTAGCTAAATAAGATATGAGCCGCAGAAAAGCAAACGTTTTGCTTCCTGCGGACTAAGTCAGCACTTCCAAACGGAGCTTTCTGTCCTTCCCGATCTACATTGAGTTTTAGATCTGGGAAAAACTAGAAAGTAAAGATGACGCCGCGGGTTGAACAGACGCTATCAGCCTCTGTTCCCCGGTCTAGGCATCATTTCTGAAGGCTCCGTCTTTGCTCTTCAGGCCGCCTAATAAAACTTCAGGCTTGATGAGCAAATGAACACGTGTCGGGGTTCCTGACGGGAAAGATTTAAACCCCAGCCATGTACCAGCTCTCCACATCAGAGGCGCAGAAACAGAGCGATGCCGCCCGCGTTCCTCCGGCTATGCCTAGAGGACCCGGAAAGCAACGCTCTAAGTCGGGGGCTTCCAAGAAAAAGAAGAGGTTCGACCTGAGGGTCGTCCTCCTATCCAGGAAGTCCTCGCCTAAACGGCCCTGACGGTTGTGGCTCAGGGCCGTTGAGGGCAGCCCCTCGCGAGGGGGTTTGCACCGTACCTCCGGGTACGGGTTTCAGACCCCTTCGTGGCCCTCAGGAGATGAGTCAGCTAACCCTGCCAGTGTTACAGGGCGCGGCTATCTCCCGCGAACATCCTCTAGCTGTTCCGCCCGGAAACGTAGCGGCCCTGGAGAGTTCGCAGCCCCCGCGGGGGTCTCTCGAAGAGCTAGTTCAGGAGCTTCCTGCCAGCTTGCTGTTACAGGTCTCCGAGTTAGTTCCTCGAGTAAATCCAGACACCAGTCTCGAGAGGCTGGTACCCTAAGTAAACTCTCTGGCAGCGTGGAAACTACTGCCAAATGTTTCAAAGTGGGTCCTGCGTACTGTAGAGAAAGGTTACACTATTCAGTTCGGTGCCAAGCCGACACCTTTCAGCGGGGTAAACCCCGAGCAGGGTCTGGAACAGGAAGTCAGTACAGGAAGTTTCTCAGGCTCGCTTTCAGGGGCAAAGCTCACCAATACAGAGTACTTCCTTTCGGCCTAGCTCTCACCCGAACTTTCACGAAGTGTGTGGATGCTGCTCTGGCTCCTCCGTGATTCCAGGACATCCGCATACTCGACTGGTCGATTCTGGCCAGCTCAGAATAATTAGCGGCTCAACATCGAGGTGTTGTTCTCGCTCTCATGAAAGAATTGGGGTTGAGACTCAACACCAAGAAGGGTGTGATTTCTAAAAATCACTTATCTAGGTGTAGTCTGGGATTCGACCACGATGCAGGCACGAATGTCACCTGCTCGGTTCGAGTCGATCCTTACTGCAGTAAATGTGGTCAAGCTAGGCCCGTCACCCACTGTCTACAGTCCCAAGTACTGTTAGGTCTTATGGCAGCCACTTCCAACGTGATACCTTTTGGACTGCTGCTTATGAGACCACTTCAGTGGTGGCTCAAACCAGGCGGTTCTCCCCGAGGGGAAACCCATTTCGCAAGATCAAGGTCACGCGGCGCTGCCTACGTGCCTTGGCCATGTGGAAGAAACCCTGGTTTCTCTCTCAGGGTCCGGTTCTGGGAGCTCCTCGTCGCCGCGTCATGCTAGCGACGGACGCATCCCTCACCGGATGGGGAGGCGGTCATGAGTGGCCGCTCAACCCAAGGCCTGTGGAGCAATTCCATCTCTCCTGGCACACAAATCGCCTAGAGATGCTAGCCGTGTTCCACGCCCTGAAGTGTTTCCTTCCAAAAGGTATCCGCTCACGCCCCTTATATAAGCTGGCGTACCGGATTCTCCTATGGTCTTAAGGAAAGACTTCTCTCCCTGAGAGCAGTCCAGTATCTCTGGACGTGGGAGCAGACGTCCTGCCAGGCAGGGGCTGAGGCCCGGGGAATGGATGCTTCACCCAGAGGTGGTGAAGCAGATCTGGAGAACATTTGGCCAGGCACAGGTGGACCTGTTTGCGACTCAAGAGACATCGCACTGTCCCCTCTGGTACTCTCTAGTTCCTCCAGCTCCACTGGGGCTGGATGCCATGGCACAGACGTGGCCGAGGCTGCGTCTGTACGCCTTTCCCCTGATCGCTCTGCTCCCGGGAGTTCTGGAACGGGTCCGTCGGTTTCAAGTGCGGCTGCTACTAGTAGCCCCGTACTGGCCGGCACGAGTATGGTTCTCGGACCTGGTATCTCTCCTAGACGGCTCTCCGTGGGAGATTCCCGTCAGGAGGGACCTCCTGTCTCAGGCTGGGGGCGCAATATGCCACCCCCACCCAGAGAAGTGGAGGTTATGGGTGTGGCCCCTGAGGGGGCACAACTCATAGGAGCGAGTCTCTTAACCGAGGTTGCTGAGACCCTTCTCCAATCCAGAGCTCCCTCTACGAGGAAACTGTATGGCCTTAAGTGGAACTTATTCACGAGATGGTGCCGCGAGCACCACCTGGACCCAGTCAACTGCCCGGTCGGTACAGTTCTGGAGTTCCTACAGTCTCGCCTTTCCGCAGGGCTAGCTCACTCCACCCTGAGGGTTACGTGGCGGCTATAAACGCCTTCCACGCCCCTCTAGGTGGCCTCTCAGTGGGCAAGTACCCCCTGGTCACACGTTTCCTCCACGGTCGGGAGATCGAGGCTTCATCAGGAAGTAATGAAGCATGGAGACTCAGAAGTTGGGACCTCTGGCGACTCGATAGATATCGCAAGGTTCTCTCTGGTTCTCCTTAGTGCCTACAGGTCCGCCCGGACTGGACGCCATAGTACAGACGTGGCTGAGGCTGCGTCTGTACACATTCTCCCGATCACTGTGCACCAGACTCGGGTCTCTCAACCGAGGTTGTTGAGACCCTGCTCCTTCCAGAGCTCCCTTCACGAGGAAACCTTAAGTGGAACCTGTTTGCTTCATGGTGTCACGAACACCATCTAGACCAAGTTACTGCCCGTTGGTACAGTACTGAGTCCTCGCAAACCCACAAAACCAGCTCACTCCATCCTGAGGGTGTTCGTGGCGGCTTATTGGCCTACCACGCCCCTCGTGGTGGCTCGTCGGTATGGTTTCCTCGGTGGTGCACTCAGGTTGAGACCCTGAGGGGTCTCAAGCCTCTATTACCTCCATTCTTGGAGTGCGACCAATGGGAAGTATATCTGTCCAGTATGAAGGACATCTGCAATGCTGCGGGTTGGTCCTCGCCCCTGACAATTGGTCCTCGCCCCTGACATTCGTCAGGTACTATGAGCTTGACCTCAGAGCCGCTCCAGGCTCGGCTGTACTCTCGGCCTAGTGCGCTAGGCTTAGAGGGTTAGCCACCTCCCTAGCCAGGAGGAGACTTCTCAAGGCGCATTCTTTCTGCGGAAAGAAGAGAAGTCGTTTTCGCCATGACGCTCCTCGTGTGCCCGAGGGCCGAGGAGTGTCCCTGCATCCTCGCGAGCCTGAGGGCCGAGGAGCAGACCTAAAAGCCTCTTGTCCGTGTAATGCTAGACAAAGGCTCATACTCTCGCGTCCCGGTATGCTTACCAGGCCGAGCTTCCGGTCCCTCTTGTTCTGGCTACTCCCAGACAAAGGACTAAGACTCCTCGTGAGCCCGAGGGCCGAGGAGTACCTCTCGCACTGGCTGGCGAACCAGGCAGAGGTCACGGTTCT
Source organism: Garra rufa (assembly GCF_049309525.1). Taxonomy (NCBI): domain Eukaryota; kingdom Metazoa; phylum Chordata; class Actinopteri; order Cypriniformes; family Cyprinidae; genus Garra; species Garra rufa. The sequence continues at coordinate 39,603,520 of NC_133364.1, read as the reverse complement.
CGTGTGCCTGAGGGCCGAGAACTGCACAGCCCTCTTGTCCGCGGAATGCTAGACAATGGCTTAATTCTCCTCGTGTTCTGACGCAGGATGCTATCAGACCGAGTGTATTTCGGTCCCTCTGGTTTCTGGCTTCCCCCAGACCAAGGACTAAGACTCCTCGTCTGCCTTAGAACAAGGCCGAGGAGTGCCTCATGCACTGGCTGGCTACCAGGCTGAGGCCCCTACTGTCTTCCCCGTGAGCCCGAGGGCCGGGGATTGCAGTGCCCTCTTGTCCGCGTAATGCTAGACAATGGCTTATTCCCTCGCGTCCTGGCGGAGCTCCAGGCCGAGCCTTGGGTCCCTCTTGTTCTGGCTGAACCCCCAGACAAAGGATCACCCTCTCCTCGTGTGCCCGAGGGCCGAGGAGCCTTGAGGTCAAGCTCACCGTCCTCGTGGGTCTGCGGACCGAGGACTTCCCACACCATCTGTCCGCCGAGTGCTAGACAGTGGTCATTCGGTCCCTCTTGTTCTGGCTAACTCCCAGACAAAGGACTAAGACTCTGCGTGTGCCTGAGGGCCGCGGAGTACCTCTCGTTCTGGCTGGCGACCAGACAGAGGAAGACCTCCATTCCTCGTGTGCCTGTGGGCCGAGGAGCACTCTTGGGGTCGAGTGCACTGTCCTCGTGGGTCTGCGGACCGAGGACTACCTAACACCATCTGTCCGCCGAGTGCTAGACAGTGGTCGTTGCAGTCCCTCTTGTTCTGGCTACTGTCAGACAAAGGACTAAGACTCCTCGTGTGCCCGAGGGCCGAGGAGCACCTCTCGCTCTGGTTGGAGACCAGACAGAGGTAGAACCCCATTCCCCGTGTGCCTGCGGGCCGGGGAGCACTCTCGAGGTCGAGTGCATTGTCCTCTTGGACCAAGGACTACCTACACCATCTGTCCGCCGAGTGCTAGACAGTGGTCATTCGGTCCCTCTTGTTCTGGCTAACCCCCAGACAAAGGACTAAGACTCTGCGTGTGCCTGAGGGCCGCGGAGTACCTCTCGTTCTGGCTGGCGACCAGACAGAGGAAGACTACCATTCCTCGTGTGCCCGAGGGCCGAGGACTACAGGGCCTTCTTGTCCGCGGAATGCTAGACAAGGGCTCTCTCTTTTTCCACCCTGGTTGAGCAGACACTCGCAGGGCTCGGAAATTATGGGGGCGTTGGTAGTCTCGTTCCCCATAGCGTTCCTGACGCGGCTCGAGTTCCCGGAAGGGAACGTCTCGGGTTACGTATGTAACCTTAGTTCCCTGAGGGAACGAGACGCCGCGTCTCGGACCATAATTCCCGCACCCTGCGGCGCTCGCTTCATTCCTAAAAGAGCTGCCGCCGGCTTCAAACGCACGCGTTTTATACTTCCCGGTCGATGACGTCACCGCGCCTGTGACGTCACTCCCGTCATTTCATTGGTTGTTAGACATAGTTCAGAGTGCGGCCCGCCAATGGCGTTCCCCATAGCGTTCCTGACGCGGCGTCTCGTTCCCTCAGGGAACTAAGGTTACATACGTAACCCGAGACGATCTATCTAAGGCCACATCTGTGCCTCTAGGTCAAACAAAAAAGCATTAAAAAAAAAACAAATAAAATAAATCATGCACATTTATATTGTAACATTAGCAGTTTTATAAAAATGCTTCACATTTAGCCCTATGTGACATCTGTTTTTATATTGTTTACGGTATAATTTTTTATATTGTTTGGATCAACTAACGTTATAGCCAAGTATAAAGATCGACCGTGGGAAGTGATGCCGCCTGGGGGCATTTGTTCTGGGGTGTTTTTATACCACAGTTAAGGTTTGAGAAAAAAAATATATATTATGAAAATATAATTATATTTTAATTAAAATGTTCTTCCTAACTTCAGGCCTTATTCTCAGATCATATAAAACTGTAACGTTCTGCAAAACAACAAGCTTTAAAACACTTCTTATTGGTGAAAATGAGATGGTCAAATCAGTTTTCTCTCAGGTACACCGCAGTGTAAGCTTCACAGTGAACATTACTACATGACTCTCATCAACGTAGTTCATATCAACAACAAAAATATATTGAATCCATATAGGCTAGGTATTTTGAGCAGTAAGATTATAAACAAATATATATAAAATTATCTAAATATATATTATATATAAAATTGCTAAATCTAAGTGCATAAAAATGTAGTACTTTTGTACTTTCACTTGAGTAAAATTGAGAAAGGAATACTTTCACTTTTACTGGAGTAATATTTATTTATACGTATCTGTACTTTTACTTAAGTACTTCGTCCACCACTGATTGTTATACTTTAACCCTTAGCATTCTATTAATTTTTCTGCCGTTTCGGGTCGCCGGCACTTCTCACATGCTGCCCTGTGCCCTTTCCCAATTTCCCCCCAGCGAGTATCAGCAGTTTTGTATTTCCACTTCAAGCACTGGACAAAACTAAGGTATGTTTCTAAATAATATTATGCCATTATTGGCTCCTGTAGATGGACATCAGACTTTTTTTTTAAGAAGAAGAAACAGAAAAGCAGACAGGAGAGATGATGAGTCTAAGGGAGGTAAGACTTGATGAACAAACTTAATTCTCAGCCATCAGAATTCACTCACTGCTCAAAACACCATTTTGTTCAGTGCTGATGTCACAAGGACAGTCTGAGACGAGCGGATCCATTCACAGCATTTTATTGGTACAGACAAACACACAGGGGCAGGCAGAAATCGTCATCAAACACAGGTAGAAAGGTCGGGGCTGGCAGCGAGAATCAAACACAAGAGGGAGTCCAGGAATCAAAAACACGGGAAATCAAACACTGGAAAGAAACGCTCATAATGTAGCCGGGGCAATACAAGACTTCCCGAAGAAGCTGTGTGTCTGAGTGGCTTATAAGCAGTCCGTGTGATGAGCTGCAGTTGTGAGCAGTGATATGGGTGCAGTGGCTTGTGGGGGATGAAGTCCATGATGTGTAGTGCAAGAGCTTGTGATCCCAGGGCGACGGAGGCTCAAATCATGACAGCTGAGTTATGCAAGCTCGCGAATACTCTCACGATAACAAAGACAAGATATAAATAAGAGAGTCACTAATTATGAAGGAGCTATGATCACGATGATGATTGACAACTTTTAATGATTATCAAGGAGTTTGAAAATGTGATACTGATTTATTACAACAGCTCAATAAACAAGAATTTAATATCAAGTGACTTACATCGTCTGACTACAACACTTGCCTGATTTTGCTCTATTTCATCAGTGAAAATAGTTTAAAACAAAGTCACAGCTGAGCCAAAGTGAATATCTAAGCAAACACAGCAGTATCCTTTATGAATGAACATGTGTTTCCATTCATAAAGGCAGTCACTTGCTTCTTCCTGAATGAATTAATTGGATGAAAGTAATAAAATCGGTGACTTGCAACCACCTACTGGCAGTTTAAGTTTAATTTTCAGTTTTTAACTCCAATTCAATCTGACAGCAGTCTCATAAATCTTGTTTCTTCTCTTTTTCAAGCAGGAGCAGTCAATGTGCATGAGTCTGAGAACCACCTCTCTGCTCATTCTGAGACCTTTTTGTCTGAAGTGGTCCTAATTTAGGACACTCTGCTTCATGTTGCATAATGCAGTTTCATAGATTTAATAGAGGTTTTCCTAAAAAATGATGGCTTTTCATCTGATGTCTGACTAAGATCCTACAGGTGGAGGAGAAGGAAGAGAGATGGAGCTAAATGAACAGTTGGAGGCAGGGCAGAGTTAAAGAGTGGAGAAGGACAGGCGAGAGACAAGCAAAAGACAAGAGAGCCATGCAGAGGAAACTGAGGGAGAGATGAGAACAGTGGCAGGAGAGAACATTAGACAGGGGGCAAGGGCGAAAACCACTGGTCACAATATAGAGGGAAATATTAGTGACTTGGGGGAAAAGCAGGTTAAGTTGTCCCAATATCCTTGGGTGATCCTTTAATCAGAGCTGGTTTGGAAGCTTTCCCTGGTTGGAATATTCTATATCTAGAGATGCAGCTTTTTTTGTGTTTTCACGTAGAGTGAAAAAACATGAAACATGTCACCTTTGTTACCACTGGAGTAACAAACTGGAAAACAGCTCTAGATCTCTTTAAGGAGCATGAGAAAACACCTGCTCATAAAGCAAGCATGCTTTCCAGGGTCAGTTTTAATGACAGTGTAATTGAACAACTGCACTCATTAAATGAGGCAGAAATAAATTACAGACGGGAGAACCTCACGCGTATTGTGGCTGTGACACAATTCCTGGCCAAACAAAATATTCCCTTCCGTGGCCATGATGAGGAAGGCTCCAGCCACAACCAAGGGGATTTCTGGAGTGTCTGAATCTCTTAAAACAGTTCGACCCTATTCAGCACCCCCCCCCCCCCCAATCCTCTTCAGCCCCTTCACATAGTACTTACTTATCCCCTGTATCTCAAAATGAATTAATTGAATGCTGTGCTGAAGAGGTTACAGGAAATATTGTCAGGCAGGTACAAAAGACAGGGATGTTTTCAGTAATGGCAGATGACGCCAGAGATGGAAATTCTGAACAGTTGGCCATATGTGTTCACTATGTTGCAGAAGATACAGTGAAGGAGTGCCTCCTTGCAATGACAACACTTAAAGAGTTTGACGCAGAATCCATCACTGCTGCTATAGAAGAGCAGCTAACACTATCATATGATGTTGCCGCCGTTATGAGTGGGGCTGTTGGTGGTGTACAAGCCAGATTTAAAACAAAGCATCCAGAGGCCATATTTGCGCATTGCTACGCACATCAGTTAAATCTCCTGACTGGCTATACCAGAGGCCAGGGATCTTTTCGAGCTGCTACAGAGTGTGTACTAATTTTTCACTGTTTCACTTGTACACCATCAGCAATTCAAAGATGTTCAAAATAAGCTGGGGTTACAGCCATCTGAACTTGTGCAGATTTCAAAGACCCACTGGGCAAGCCAGTCTGTAAATGCCATCTTAGAAAATCTGCCTGCAGTTCTTCAGTGTCTCTCTGGCATCAACAACTCCATGGCAGTAGGAGTCCATGCCAAACACAGTATTCCTATTGCTAATCAAGAGAACCTGCACAAATATCTGCAAAGTGAAACAACAGACCTTGCTAAGGTTGCTGACTACAAAAGAGCTGTGTGTGACACTCTTAAGCAGATGTGCACAGATGAGAGAGCTACTATGCTTTATGATACTGTCAGGACCATTTGTGCAGCGAATCAGATCCCAGAGCCACGGAATGCTACTAGACAAAGACAGAAGCAGAAGTGCATGGAGGTTTCTACCTTGCCTTGACAGAATGGTGTCTGAGATGGAGCAACGTTTCTTAATGGCCAAATATTTAGGGGTGTTCAGGCATGTTATCCTGGATATGATAGCTTTCTTTGCGAGGAAGACCTCTGAGATCTGGCAGATCATTACAATGTAGATCTAAAATCGGAGGAGGTTTTAGTGGCTAAATCTATCTGGCTCACAAAAAGGAAAGCCTTCCAATTAAGGATATACAGTGTGTTTTCAACTTGCTGGATAAAGTCATGTTCCCAACCTTGACACAGGTTATGCAGATATATCTGCCAATCCCAGTCAATAGCTGTCATTGTGAAAGGTCCTTCAGTGTGCTGAGACAGCTCCACACTTGGCTGAGGTACACAATGCGACAAGAAAGGCTCCACCATCTTGCTGTCTTATCAGTTGAAAGAGAAGAACTGTGTAAATTGAGTCAGAGTCAAGAAGAATAGGCGGTACAGTTTAATGCTCAAATGAACCAATGTCATTTGGACTTGGATAAGGAACTGGGGAATACTTTTTCTTATCTTTTTTTATGATTATTATTATAGTTGTTGTCATAAAATGACTGGTTTCTTGAAATGTTGTAATTGTAAATTCTTAAAAAGATGAAATTATTAATTATTATGATTGTGTAATATAGAAGACTGCAAATGAGCAAGAAAAAAATGTGCAAGTTCTCTCCAGTTTTATTTCCATATACATTGCTTCAAAACGTGAAGCATGATGAAGTCACTTAAATAAATAAGTTCATAAATTGTTGATGTATACAGTTACACAAATTGTATAGTTCAATGTGTTGTACACTTATTGCACACAACTGGCTTTGCTTGATATGAGTAATGAGGGGGGCCTGTGCCCCAGTACAGCTTAATGTCTAGCAACGCCCCTGGGGTGCGCGTAAGACGCCGGCGTGATCAAACAGCTGAATAGCCTATTCAGTCATTTTGGTCATTGTAAAAGCATAATTCAATACTTCTATGAAGTGTCAAGAATATTAGCAAAGATTATTATAATTCATTTAGAATATTAGAACACTGTTTCATACTTATTTCGCTATGGAACCTGATCGTTTTTTTGTTTTGTTTTTTTGTTTTTTTTTTGCTAAAAATGAACCTAAACATTTTGCCTTTCTCCATGAATTTGACAACCCACACCCACCCACTCCCCATCTCATCTTCCCAGAGCCTGCTTCAAAGACTACAATCAACCACTAGTTCAAATACTGTGGTTTTTTCTCTCGATACCGTTACAATAGAGGCAGTACGTGCATTGCGTTCACGCTTTTGCATTGCAGATTATACAGTTTTCTGTTGCTACGTGGGCGCTCAGTTTTTTTTTTTTTTTTCTTTTTCTGACATTTAGCCAAAATATCAAGATTCGGTGTTTCACATAAGCAATTTGGTTGTCTCGACAACAACAAAAAAGATGACACTCTTCTCATCCCCTTTGAATGCAAAAAAAAAAAAACCTTACTTTTTCAGTCAACAGTTCTTTATTTCTTTAAGTCTGCAAACAAGCTGAGATGCTTCAAACTGTGCACCACACTTCATTCACGAGAGAGGTGGGAGGAATATTACGGTTTGACTGACAGTTTGAGGAGCCAATGGCATCACGAGGTTTAGTGGCGTTGGCGTCTTACTGACCCAGGATCAGTGATCTGTAGCAGTTATACATCTGTAGCGATTTGAGCTTAAAGTATAGAAAAATATTTAGCTTTTAGCTTTTGTTGACGCTACCGCGCTACTTGACGCTACTGCCAACACTGCATACCAACAGTGTGAACTAAAAGTAACTTTAGTCTTGTGCAGCTGCATAATCACACCAACACAGATGCAGTGACTCATTTATCCACTAGAGGTCCAATGAGAATGATTTAAAGGGATCATATGATGTTGCTAAAAAGAGCATTATTTTGTGTATTTGTTGTAATGCAATGTGTTTATGCAGTTTGAGGTTCAAAAACATTACTGTATTTTCCACATATTGTTCATCGTTGTTGCTCCACTTTGCCCTGACTTTCTGAAACACTTCAATTTTTACAAAATTCAACATTGATGGAAACCAAGGTGTTCTCTGATTGGCAAGCTATACAGTGCATTGTGATTGGCTGAATACCTAAAGCTTGTGACAGAAATGTTATATTATAATGACTCATACTGTCTTTTTATGCGTTACGTCACACCACGCTGTGTAAACATAACACCATGTTTGCATTTGTGATCGTAGAACCAGAAACAACAAGCACTACACTACACTGCTCAAAACTCGCCTTTGAATAGTCAGTATTGAATCCTTTAAATATGAAAACGTACTTACAGGCCGTCAGTCAGAAGCACAGACTGTCCTTAACCCTTTGTGTACAGCTGGCATTGAAAGCTGCTCTTGCAGGTTCAGGAAACTGTCCTTTGTGAAATGAGAATCACCTACTCCGATGTTTGCGTTATGCTGTTCCGGAACAATGTTGTAAATATAACTTAACCACTGATTTCTAGTTGTGTCCTCATTTGGAAGGCGACATAAAAAACTTTTGCTTTTGCAATGTCTCCATAACATGGCGGCTGCAACACTACTACAGCCGGTAAAAGTTAGGCCTTCTTTCTTTCCATCTACATATGGGCGGCGTTACACTAATCTACTCGCCCCGTGACGTGTTCAAGTGGAAGTGTGATTGACCGAGCCGTTTTAGGGAGGTGTGGCTGAGTCTTACTTTTATAGTAAATATCTCTTCGCTTTGAGACTTTAAGCTTTGCAACTTTACAGATCTTATCTATGTACAAACAGCCTGTAATACTCCAAAGACAAAGAAAAACAAGAAACCACATCATATGACCCCTTTAATCCCAGCCATTGATGATCCTCCAAAAAAATTATATTCTCAACAATGCGTTTTTTCAGTGAAAATGAGATGTGCTATGATGGTTATATTATGCGCTTTGTACTGTAATGTTTTCCTCGGTGAATGAGACATAATCTGACAGCGTTGCATTCAATCCTCCACCAGTGCCATCTCTCATCGTGTCGCAGGTTAATCTCTGGTCTGCCTGAGTGCGTTCTTGTGTTTTGGAGGATTTCGCTAGCCTTTCCAAAATCACCTAACCTACCTTTAGAGGTCACATAATTTACCCTCTCTGGAGGTTTATTTTAGTTGCTGATGTCCTTAAGAATATATCGTGCTACTGGTCTTTTATATTAATGTTGTTCAGAAGCCTGTGTGATGATGTAGTTTCCTGACATCCATCGACTGAGCAGTGTTTTCTCAACTTGTTTCGGTGTTGCTGTTGCTCAACAATGGCATGGATGCCATGTTGTCTAAGGGTTTGTCAAAAGGAGGGTGGGACGGTGATTGGTGCTCGAGGTGGTGACTAAAGGTTCGGATGTCACATTTTTACAGAAGTCACAGCGACTGGTAAAAAGGCACAGCTACTTTATGTAACGATTGGTAAATAAACAAAGGGAAGCAAGTGCAGGTTAAGATGTTTATTGGAAAAAGATGCAATGATAGGTGAACAGATAATCCAGACGTGGTGAAACGGTGATTCTGTGGTGGCGAGATCTCTCGGCTGAATGAGGAAAGGACTGGATGGCAGAGTGTAACCGTGTCGTGAAGCTCCTGTGAAGTGCGGTGACGATCCAACGATGAATACACATCCAACGATCAAACAAGACACGAACCAAGACAAGATAACATCCAAGACAAACTATCGGACAGGGGAGAAGAGAATGGAGTGAGTATATGTAGCAGACGGTAATGATTGACACCTGGTGCCGGACTGATTAGCAGCTGCGCTGAATGAGCATGACAAACCACATAACGAGCACACAGATCACGAGACATGAGAACACGGCAGATGTATGAACCGTGACACTTTATGCAGGCTGAGTGCATTTTACTGTGGATTGACTGTTTTGAAACTTATATGGACCTCAGTTATCATGAAAAAGCCAGGAAATTTCTGACAATTTGGGATCTTTAAGGCTATAATGGGCATGATTATTTATTATTTGTGTAGGGACTCCTAAATTATAACTGTGTTTAATATGCTCTGTGTCAGAAATAATACAAAGTATTATAATGTATTTTCTATTATTGTATTTTTTCTTTATTTTGAAAGTTGATGCAACAATTATGTGATTTTCTTATATCCAATGAAAAGCATGTTTAATACAAGTGTATAATTACAAGCCAGTGACTGTTGAGCTTGAGGTTGCGTCATAACGTGAGTCACGTAATGAGGAAGAAGTATCGCACATGGAAAAAGAGTGTGCTGCCAGTGAGATCGGCTGTCTCTATTGAGAAAAGTGTATCATCATCCATTTGGAGACTACTATATTCATTGTAATATACGGCCCAAAGCATAGAGTGACGACGCTTGTTTATTTTATTTTCTTACGTGCAACTCATCTTTGTTTTCCGTGCTCCTGTGAGTCAATTAGTTATGCTGTGTGTGATAATAGCCTAGCGGCTATAGAGACGATTGCAGTCACGAACAGTAACTGTGTTTGTAGACTTATCAGCCATCTTTGTGGAGGACTTCGGAATTGCGTGCAGAACTGGACAGATCGTGTGTTTCATCACTGGACGTGGATCGTCTGATTTCATATCAAGTTCAAGATGGATCGTTAGGGGACGCTGAGTATTCGTGGTGTAAGGAACGTAATATTGTTTCACTTTCAACTGGATGAACGTAAGTGACTTCATTTTCGTCTTGGATTACTTTAAATTGATCATCTGATTAATGTGCACCAACGTCCTGGGCCCCAACGATACGATCGATCGTACATTTGAACTGTTTGACTGACTCGCGTACATTTGAACTGTTTGACTGACGTACATTTAACGGATCGTAATATATGTAACGTGCATACAGTACTGAAAGACAATGTGTGTGGTTTGAACTGCAGTGTTTTCTCAAGTGTATAACGAATCTTGAAAGAGATATTGTGTTTTTTATTATTATGGGGTTCTAGAAGAAACAAAGTGTTTTAGTGGAATCGAGTTCTACATTGAGTTACAGTGTTCCAAAATAGAAATATAGCTAAGGTTGAAGAGGAGAGCGTAATAATTGGGAAAGAACAAGAATCGTTCTGAGACTACAAAAGAGATTTATATATTTTATTTAAAAGAAGCAATTCGAATAACATCAGGGAGAATTGTTTATCTGCTTTCCTTAAAGAGAACGTTGTTATTGGTTTCTTGATTTACTGGTACTACTTAATACATTCATGTAAAGAAAAATAAATACATCTTTGTTACTTTTCTCTTTAACATTTGTATTGTTATATTTCCTTGAGTCTGGCAAATTAATTAATTTACTAAGTTCCAGAATTCTTGTGATTAGCAAGAAATTTAATTATTTAATTTATCTGTAGTAAAGGGATTGAGTAAAATTTGTACAGGAGGAAAAAATCCCTTACATTTCATTTGTTGTAAATAAAGAAAGAAAAGAAACACTCTACCGGCCTAATTCACCATTCGACAGTCGGGAATCTAGGTTTCTTGTTGGAGACGGCATTTAAATTAACCCCTAGGGTTAAGAAAAGGGTTACATTATTTTGGAGCTCCAAAACTGATAAGTTACCATCACTCTTCAAATATCTTCATTTATTCACCCTCATGTTGACAGGCGGTGGTAAATGTGATTCGTGAGTCATTAAGTCATTTTATTCATTCAAGCGGTTGAGTTTAAACTATTGTGTATAACACGATATTAACTTCTTATTTATTGAGCTGTTGTACAAAATCACAGTAAATACAACAGCAGTGTCACATTTGCACTCTTAACTTTATTGCTTAACTGTAACATCGGATATAAATATGAAGTCTCACAGAGTGTGAAGTTCAGCTTCTGGCTTGATTTACTGACACAAAATGATCTGACTGATAAAGAAAAAAGATCTGATGAAGAAGTTCTGACTGTACATGAGTCCTGTAGAATCCTTTGGAAGAAAATGTTTTGAATGTTACCATCATTATAAGTGGACCACAGGGAACATTATTAAAAATGTGGGGCGATGATCTCTGTGAACCGATGAATCAGTGAGGAGACTGAGATCACCCCCAGCGGCAAATCATTGATCCACTGTGTAGCACGGCCACATAAGAGGGATATTTATAAGCAGTTAATGAATTGCTAAATTGCTTATTTATTTGTATCTGCTGGTGCAATTTTATCCCCTTGTCTGTATTGCCCCGCAAAATGTGGTTTCCCCTGTTCTTGTCTCGCGAGAGTTCTGCCGCGCTACGTTAGGGAATTCCCTGACGTCATCTAAAACACCTGATTATACACTTCCGATAAAAGAAGCCGGTTTTTCAGCGTTCCAGAGGGCTCTCTGGATATACGATCGTTAAAGCTGTCTTTACCTGTGATTATCAGCCTTCGTGGAAATACTGCACTTGTGGATTAATCTCGTTGAGGATTACGACCTGGTTGGACTGTGTTTCGGGCGATTCTGTTACAGGACAGCGCTGTTCATCGTCTTCGTGCTCACGGACTCAAAAGCTTTACCGGTGAGGCCGAAGCAATCGTACACACGCACACACATACACAAACATTGGACTGTTTTTTGGAGTTTACACACGCTCATACTATATGTTGTATATGTGCATATGTTGTCGTTTTGGTATTGGTCTTTTGCACTGTAAATACACTTGTGGATGGTATCCAATCTTCAAGTTGTTTGTCTATTCTGTATAACTTCCTTTGAATAAGGGTTAAGAGAGGGATTACCGAACTAACTTTTATTTGTGTAACCTGCCTGATTTGGCTGAGCGTTACAACTGTCTATTTGGTTTTTATCTGATCTTGCATTGGTTTTATGAATTTGTAGATATTTTAATGAGACATTTGTGTAATTAAAAGAAAGAGTTGTAGTTAATGGTCTCTTATTGGCCAGTTTACACAAGCCCTCCATAAAACAAACAAACCCTGCAATTTAATAAAAGAACACATATTATACAGACATCTCATAATTAAAATGTTGTTTGGTTTAAACTATATTATTGTCACAAGGAGGGTCAGAGACGTGCGGATCCATTTGCAGCATTTTATTGATACAAAACAAACACAAAGGGGCAAGCAGAAATCGTGGTCAAAAACAGGCAGAAAGGTCGGGGCTGGCAGCGAGAATCAAAACACGGGGAGTAGTCCAGGAATCAAACACAGGGAACACAAACACGGAAAGAAACGCTCGGAAATACAGACCATACGGAACAATAAGACTTCGCCAGGTGGCTGTGTGTGTGAGTGGCTTAAATGTAGTCAGTGTGATGAGGTGCAGCTGTGAGCGGTAATCAGTAAAGTGAGAGCAGGTGAGTGCAGTGATTATTGCAGTGGCTTGTGGGGAATGAAGTCCATGAAGTGTAGTGCAAGAGTTCATGATGACAGGATAGACCAGATACGTGACAGAGCCCCTCCCCAAGGAGCGGCTTCCAGACGCTCTAACCACCTAATACAACCTGGAGGGGGGTGGAGCGGAGGCGGAACAGGGGGAGGGATGGAGGGCCAGGTCCATGTAGGGGTACAGGAACTACAGACTGAGGCGGAGCCGACGGAGGGAGAAGCCATGGCGGAGGAAGGGTAGGCTCCTGCATGGGGCCGACCAACGGAGGTGGAGCCGGTGGAGCCCGAGGCGGAACCGGAGAGTCGATGGTCCTGGGCAACACAGAGGATCCGGAGGGCCAAGGCGGAACCCAAGGCTCTGGCGACCCCGGCGGAGATGGAGGTCCAGAGGTACGCAGCGGAGCCGGAGTGACAGAGGATCGAGGCTGTGCCCACGGGAGGGAGGAGGTCCACAGAGCGGGCAGGACGGAGTGACGAGGCGCAGCCGGAGGAGTAGAGTCCAGAGGCGAAGGTGGGGCGACGACTGACCGGGGCGGAGCCGGAGAGACGATGGAGCCCGGAGGAGCTGGTGGGCCGACGGCCGACAACGGAGACGAGGGAGCACAGAGCCGGGGTGGAGCCGCAGGGTCGGAGGGCCGAGGTGGAGTCCAGGACTCTGAGACTGGAGGTGATGGTGAGGGATCCTTCAGTCTGGACACCGATGGAGACTGGCAGTCCCACGGCAAGTCCTCTGCACCGAAGGTGGGATGTGGGTGAGCAGAGGGACTGTCAGGAGACAGAGGTGGCGGGACTGGAGCAGCAGGGAGGGTGAGTGGGAACAGTCCATGCATGAGCTCCGTGACCAGAACCGGGCAGACAGGAATCTCAGGACGACTGGATGGAACCAGCGGAGGCTCTGGAAGGCTGGGCGGAACCAGCGGAGGCTCTGGAAGGCCGGGCGGAACCAGCGGAGACTCTGGAAGGCCGGGCGGAACCAGCGGAGGCTCTGGAAGGCCGGGCGGAACCAGCGGAGGCTCTGGAAGGCCGGGCGGAACCAGCGGAGGCTCTGGAAGGCCGGGCGGGACCAGCGGAGGCTCTGGAAGGCCGGGCGGGACCAGCGGAGGCTCTTGAAGGCCGGGCGGGACCAGCGGAGGCTCTTGAAGGCCGGGCGGGACCAGCGGAGGCTCTGGAAGACTGGGCTGAACCAGCGGAGGCTCTGGAAGGCTGGTTGGGAGACCAGCTGCTCGAGCCGACAGCAGCGGTGGGTCCTCCACGCTAGACAATAATCTTTGATAAGTCTTGGGTGCAAATTTGGGCGTGGCGGCAGCCACCTTGGGTGCAGATTCTGGCGTGGCGGCAGCCATCTTGCGTACAGGCTCTGGGTTGGCAGACATCTTATGCTGTGGCTCTGAGCTGGAACTTACTGTGGGAAGATGGTCCTCCTCCACAATTCCCACAGTAAAAGGAGAGCCACACAACAAAAGAGCAAGATCCATATAATACTGTAAAGTCCAGCCCGGTTCAAACATGGGCATGAGGGAATCCAATGGCTCTAAGAGTCCTCCACGGAAGAAAATCATCAGGCATTGATCATCCATGGAAGACAGATTTGCCAATTCGATGAAGGCCATGACATAATCCTCAATAGTCCGCTCACCCTGCTTGAGAAGCATGATCTGCACCGTTGGATTCATGCTGGAACCGGATGACACCATACTCGCTGCTGGATCCTTGTAGCGGCGAAGTCTTCTGTCACAAGGAGGGTCAGAGACGTGCGGATCCATTTGCAGCATTTTATTGATACAAAACAAACACAAAGGGGCAAGCAGAAATCGTGGTCAAAAACAGGCAGAAAGGTTGGGGCTGGCAGCGAGAATCAAAACACGGGGAGTAGTCCAGGAATCAAACACAGGGAAAACAAACACGGAAAGAAACGCTCGGAAATACAGACCATACGGAACAATAAGACTTCGCCAGGTGGCTGTGTGTGTGAGTGGCTTAAATGTAGTCAGTGTGATGAGGTGCAGCTGTGAGCGGTAATCAGTAAAGTGAGAGCAGGTGAGTGCAGTGATTAGTGCAGTGGCTTGTGGGGAATGAAGTCCATGAAGTGTAGTGCAAGAGTTCATGATGACAGGATAGACCAGATACGTGACAATTATACTTTAAATAAAACATGATCAATTTTTCAATAAAAAGCTTTGAAACGGAATGGTTTTGCAAAGCAGTTGGTTATGATTCATTAGTCCATTAATATAGTCTACTTAAAAAAGTGAATGAAAACTTCTGCTTCTGGTATCTTTTACAGTATCATACTATTTTAAGGCGGTTAGAAAAAACATGTTTTGAGAGGCATTTACATAAACTTAACTAATCACCCTTTACACAAACGTTGTTACAGCAGTTAAAAGTCTAGTCCCCATAAAGGTACTGAACGTTTAGTAAACGTCTATAAACATTTACAAAATATGAATAGTTTCCACTTTAGATTGAAATGATTAGTAAAGAATTTGTTAAGATGTCAGGACATCTGGGACATTTTTTTCCATCGAGATGATTGCTCAGAAAGGTATGAATAATTAGTAAACACATATAAACATATACAGATGATAAATTGTCTCATCCTTAGATTAGGTACTGCAAAAACATTAACAAATAATTATTAAATGATTTGATTTGAGCAAATAGTAGAAGTCTACACCAGAAATGAAGAGCAAATATATGACCTTTACAGACAGTGATTATGAATTAATAATATGGCTCACCATTCGAACAGGGATCACTCAAGTAGAATCGGCATTCAATAAAACCGGCATAAAACAATGCAGTCACATTTGTAAACATTTGTAAATGTAAAACATTGTTCTATCATAGCAATTTTTCCCTTTACTACAATACAAATAAAATACTGCTTCATGTAAGCATGCTTAAGCATACAATGCTATTTAATTATGCAACATTTCATCTTACAACATCTTTTGTTAGCTCGTTTGCATTTACATACTCATGGATGATATCATTCAACTGAGAACAGATGAACTAATGTCGTACGCAAATGAACTCTGTATCAGTACTGACCCTCTTAAACATACAAAAATACTTTCTTAAACACCTTGTAAATCTCTGTTTTTGCACATATAGAGATAAAGTGTCAAATAATTCAAAGTCTTATGATTATATAAGTATAAATAAATAAGTAATATTTATATTACCAAAAAAAGTTAATATGCAATTCAATGGAGTTACATAAAAAAGAGAATTACGCAATTGTCAGGATTATGGACTGTTTTTGTATGTTTTTCCTAGTGTTTTTCCCCCCTGTGGTTCCCATGTTTTGGTTTCTTTCTTGTTTCTCCCCTAGTGTTAATACTATTTGGTTCCTCCTTAAGCCCATATTTGTACTTCCCCCTCCTAACCTTGATTGTGTACACCTGTCCTTGTTTAGTTGCCACGCCCCTTTGCTTTTGTTTAAATAGTCCTTGGTTCTCATTTTCCCCTGGTCCGGTCTTAAAGTTTTGTTGTGTTTGTTTGTCTCCCTGGATTTAGTTTTGTTCTTTAATAAATATGTGTTTTGTTTGTATTCCTGAATTCCCTGTGTTTTTCCTCTAGCTCCTCATTCCCCGCACAGCGTGACAGTAATATATGTGAATGGAGGTTTAATGACATTTGTTAGCTTTTTAAAGTATGCTGACAGGTTTTGATCATTGCATAATTTTTGCTAAAATCATTTGTTGATTAAAAAAAAAATGATGCATGATCGTATGAACTGAAAGTTTAATGACATTTGTAAACATTAACTAATGATGCATTAAGCATCATAAAATGTTTGTTAATGATTTATTAATGAAGCTTTTATTCATTGTACACCATCTCTCAAAATTATTTACAGATTTTTTTAAGTGCATGATCATATGAATTGAAAGTTTTCGTAAGCATTTTAATTCACATTAAATAATGGTATGTTGATCATTAGCTGATGTTTAATAAGTACATTAGTAAACATTAACAAGCACATTATCTTGCATTTTGTGAATATACTAATGATCTGTATTATATAATGTTTGTTAATAATTTATTACTGAAAGTTATTATAAGGTTTTACCCATTTGAGCACTTTGATCCCCATGTTAAGACTGAAATTACTTTTTGTCCTGCAGCTGTGAATCGGTGAAGGACGATGGCGTCTGTTAAAGAGCTGTTTCTCAACCCACTAAATAAGATGGATCAAAAAAAACATGAGAAAGGTAATGTTTAATTCACTCTGACTGTAATGTGATTGACCGTTTACCAGTGTGATGTTTGAAATAAACTTTCTTCTTTGCTGATGTGATTTTGTGAATTATGTTTCTCAGTGAGTAATTCTCACAACTCAGACTAAGGGCAATATGAACACACCTGTCCCTGTTGGAGCTGATTCAGATCAGATCTGGAGTAAATGACAATTACTGTCTGTCAATGGTATATAAAATATAACTGTGTCCCCAGTGATACCCAGTTTATAATAGTATGAACATGTGATGTTTATTAAAGTTAACCAATCGGTAGCGCTGTCACCAAATTGCTTCAGGCTACGTCTACATTAATCTGGATACATTCGAAAATTATATTTTCATTTCAAAATGCTCTCTGTCCACACTAGTGTTTTCCAATAGTATCTCATCCACACTGAAACGAAACACTAAATTCAACTTACTGAGCATGTGTAAAACCTCATGAAACCTTACTGAGATGATACAGAGAATCAATCTAATAAGTCAGCTGTAAAGAACATAATATAAATACATATTTAGAAACTGTAAACTGAAACCATATTGTTAGAAATGAACAATGCTGTTTCCAGCAGAATTAATTTAATTTGTCTGCACCAATTATTAATAATGATCATATGAAAAAAAAAATTGTCAAATTTGTTTAATGTTTAATGTTTTTTTTTTTTTTTTTTTTTTTATAGAGCTGGAAAACTTTTTGAAAACTCACAAAACCAACCTGAAGAAGAAAGCAGAAATTATTTTTGAGGTCAGCAAACAATATGGCAACGATCTGAAGGCTGTTTTCACAGAACTGTTCATCACAGAGGGAGATATGAAAGATGTCAATCAGGAATATGAGATTCTGAAGATTGATGATGCTCTGAAGACCGAGAAATCACAGGACAAACCAATCAAATGTGTAGATATATTTAATGAACTGAGGAGAAAGAATGAGGAGAAGATAGCGCTTACCAAGGGAGTCGCTGGCATTGGGAAAACTGTTTCTGTGCACAAATTCATCGTGGACTGGGCAGAAGATGAAACCAGTCAGGATATAGACTGTGTGTTTCTGCTTCTATTCAGAGAGATCAACATGATTAAAGACACAGAGATCAATCTCCATGAGTTTCTGCTGAGATTTTATCCTGATTTGAAGGACCTGGAGAAATCAAAGTTATATACAGAATCTAAACTTGCGTTTATATTTGACGGACTTGATGAGAGTCGCCTGTGTCTGGATTTTGAAAGTAGGCCACTGAACACTGTTGAGAAAAGATCGTCTGTAGATGTGCTGTTCACGAATCTGGTCAAAGGGACTCTGCTTCCATCAGCTCTTGTCTGGGTGACATCACGACCAGCAGCAGCCAATCAGATTCCTCCTCGGTGTGTAGGTTTGTTCACTGAGGTGCGAGGATTCACTGACCAACAGAAGGAGGAGTACTTCAGAAAGAGAATCACAGATCAGACTCTGGCCGACAGAATCATCAAACACATTAAGACGAATCGTAGTCTCTACATCATGTGCCACATTCCTGTGTTCTGCTGGATCACTGCCACAGTACTTCAGCATATTCTCACTGAAACCAATGAAGAGAACATCAGCACAACACTCACTGAAATGTACATCCACTTCCTGCTGATACAGATGAACATGAAGAACCAGAAGTACGATGGAAAAAAACAAAGACAACATACCAAGCTCCAACATTCAAATAGAAAAATGATTCTGAAATTAGCCAAGCTAGCATTTGAACAGCTGAAGCAAGAAAACATTGTGTTTTATGAGAAAGATCTGGAAGCATGTGGTATTAATGTGAGTAAAGACGCTGAGTTCACAGGAATGATTGCTGAGATCTTTAAGAAGGAATATGGCCTTTATAAGACAAAGGTTTTCAGCTTTGTGCATCTGAGTGTTCAAGAGTTCCTCGCTGCAGTGCATGTGTTCATCTGTTACCTGAACAAGAACATGAGAGAGCTTCAGTTTTTCTTTTATTACTCTCAAAAAAATATCACATTGCAAGAGCTACTGCAGAAGGCTGTTCATAAAGCAATGCAGAGTGAGAGAGAGAGACATCTGGACCTGTTCCTGCGGTTTCTGATGGGAATTTCACTGGAGTCCAGTCAAAAGCTGCTCAAAGGCCTGATCAAACACACTCAAGACACCACAGAGAGCATCAGACAAACAACTGAATACATTAAACAACAACAACAAAACAAGACTATCAGAGATGAAGCTTTAGTCAACCTATTCTACTGCTTACTGGAGCTCAAAGATCATTCATTATTTGAGGAAATCCAGAGTTACATCAGTTCAGATGAACATCCAGGAAGAGATCTCTCCTCTTCAATGTGCACATTGCTGACTTATGTACTGCTGATGTCAGAGAAGGTTCTGGATGAGTTCAACCCAAAGAGTTTCACGTCAGATCCTTCAAACTATGAGAGACTCGTTCCAGCTGTGAGATGCTGCAGAAAAGCCCTGTGAGTAATTTTACTGACTGCTGTTCAATGTCTTCTGATTCTGTGCATTTGTGAATCAGGTGACACACGTGCATTTATTGATGTCTTGTTTGAGTCAATCTTGTTCAGTTCATTTGGATTTTTAGACTTAATTTTTGTAGTTTACAGCATTTCACACGAACAAGGCCTGGTGCCATTCATTAATGTGTACAAGATTTGAAAAAAAAAAAAAAAATAACAAATTTGAGTCACTGCACTGAAACAAATGCTTTCCAACCGGTGTCTATAGAGTTAAGAATTACAATAATGTGATGCATTTTGTTCAAACGGAGGCATATTTGTGCAAACAAATGTTATAGTTTGTATTAAAGTATCATAATTTGTGCATGTAGCGATTGAAATGTGCATTTATGGATCAGGTGACACACATGCATTTATTCACATCTCTTCTGAGTCAATGATATTTGATTCATTTGAATTTTGAGACTTGTTCCGTCTATTTATCCTCGCTCAATCCACACGCAGCTGAGCCGAAGAAAATCAGCGAGCACTAGATGACACTATAGCTCCAGTCACATGTGTGCATTCCATTGCGTATGGTCTTATGAATGTTACATTGCGTTTTCTTTGTTTCTTTTTGGTTTGGCTATTCCAAAAATATAATACAAACATTTTATTGAACTTGTTCTAAGACAGAATGGCTTATAGCATTTTAATTTTGCCAAACAACAAGCTGTTATAGTAGCTCATTCAAACTATTAGTAATTGCACATTTATATTAAATGAATTATACTATATTAAGCTTTTTTATTCTATCTGTTTTCCTTTTATTTATTATATAATTTATATATTTTTTAAACCTTGCTACGTGTCCTGCGTTAGGCTGAGACTTGTAATAGCATTTGCATGTTATTGCTCTTTTGTTGATTTTGATTGCTTCCATTGTCTTCTTTTGTACTCGCTTTGAATAAAAGAATCTGCTAAATGTAAACCAATGAGTCTTTTCTAGGATAGCTTATTCCACGCTCAAGCGGGCACATAAAGCTTGCTAACTAAAGAAACGATGATGAATGGCTAGGGGAAAAATAGCTAGAACATATTTAATTTACTTATAGGCAACAAAGCCCTCCTTAACACTAAACTATTTAAAAACATTATGTTGTCTGTCTTTTTACTATCAGTTTTTTTTATATATATAATTAACAAATATACAAACAAACAAAAAACCCACACTAGCTTGCTCTATTCTTTTTCTATTCAGTTTTCTTTTTATTTGTTATATAATTAAAAAAAAGCACTTCCCACATATATACTGCATTAAGCTAACTGAGATTTGTCATAGCACTTATTGCTGAATTCGATTGCTTACATTTGTCCGCATTTGTAAGTCGCTTTGGATAAAAGCGTCTACAAAATGACTAAATCTAAATGTAATGTAAATTTAAACCCATTAATGCATTATTATTAAAAATTCGTTTTAAAAATCAATTGTGAAAAATGTAATGAGAAAAGGAAGAAAGCATTACTCTCTGGCCTACTTGGAGAACGTCACTGAAAATACTGTTTACCGCGGTCCAACGAGAAGAAATCAACATGACATGAGTTTATTCTCAGCATTTGATCTGGACTTTTCTTCAAATTTTAGCTTTTTTCTTGAAACACAGCATCTTTATTATTTAAATTAAATTATTTTATTCTCAACATTTTATTGCAACATTTTTCTGAATATTGAGTTTAATCTCGCATTATAATGACTTAATTCTGGAGATTTTTTTATTGTTTAGTGCTATAATCCTATTTCCAAATGTTTCATATTCACAATGTTGGCTATTTGAATTTGATTGCTACAATATATTATTTATTATGTTCCCCAGGCATAATACTTAATGAAAAAAATACAAATAAAAAAAAACATTGTCTTCTTCACATGAACAATGATGAACATGAACAAATATGTGCTTGTACTACGAGCTATTTTAATTAAGCACTAGATGTATCTGAGCTATTATATGTTTGGTTGACAGTGTTTTATAGGCTAATGAACAAAGCTGCAATGTTTGCAATGCGGTGCGTGAGGCGATGGCGTGATTGAACAGTGTAAATAAAATACGCTGTCAATTTTGGTCATATAGATAATTTGAAACTGTAAAGGGTCTTTTATTTGTGTACACTTACAATATAAACACAAAACTTGTGGTTTTGAAAAATAACGCTGCACTATCTGATTTCTCTGTCAAAGTGGAGCACGGAACAAAAGTGAAGAGAAACTATAGGAAGCTTGAAATGTCTACTTCAAAAGAACCAAATACAAACACTCTCTGATTATTGTAAGTCCTATGAAAGGTGCATTTCTCTTGTACTGCGAAGATGGCAAATCATCATTGTCAAATTCATCTTTGCAGCTGACACTAACTCAGAAAACAGTTTGTCATTCCTTTAGCCAGCAAGGTTTAAGTGTCCACTTGAGAATAGGCTATACTATTTCCTATAATAGGCTCATTGGTTTAATATAGAGTATAATTAATTTATTATAAACGTGGCTTAAATGATCTACTATAGAGTTCAATAAAACATTTGTATTATATTTCTACGGACAGAGGAGAATAGCCAAACCAAAAGAACAAAGAAAACACAATGTAACATTCATAAAACCGTATGCAATGGAATGCGCTCATGTGACTGGAGCTATAGTGTCATCTAGTGCTCACTGATTTTACGGAACAAAAGTCTCAAAATTTGAATGAATCAAATAGAATTGACTGGAAGAGATGTGAATAAATGCACGTGTGTCACCTGATCCACAAATCCTTGTTGCGTGAGCAATTTATGATATATTAATACAGAACAGAACATTTTTATTTGCAAACATGTCTGTGTTCGTACAAATCACTGCATGATCATTTAATCCTGAATTAATCCAACTGAAAGGCATTTGTTAGTGGTTAGTAAGATGCATGCATAAAATGTATGCAGTACATGGATAATTTTGTGTGTATCTATTAATCAATTTGAGTCTAAAATCATCCCATTACTAGATGTGTCATAACTATAGCTATCAGATATTTTCCCATCTCTACTGTGCGCTTTTAAATTAGAGCTGCAGCTAACGATTATTTTTATTGTCGACTCATCTATCGATTTTTTTTCCAATTAGTCTACTAATCTATTGATTATTTATTTATTTATTATTTTCTTATCAGTTAATGAATTTAGTTAGACTTTTAATAAATAATAGCAGTAGCTTCTGCTATTAATCTTTTAATATTTTATTCAAACGTTTTCACATAATCAATACTTTACAAAACATAAATAAAAAAAGAAAATAATAACAAGAAAAGAGAAAGAAAGTAAAAAAAGAATAACCATAAATAATTAATTAAAATAAAAAGGAAGCAAGAAAGAAATAACAAGAAAAGAAAAAAATTACGGGGCAGTGATACAATACAATGAATAGAAATGCACATTATGGTTGTATTCACAGTTACTGGAATTTACAGCAGTTACTTTCAGGTGAGAATCTTGAAATATAAATTATTTATTCAGCAGATTAAAACATCTTCTTGAATAGGCCTAAATATCTGTATGAATGTACCAATCTGATCTCATTAAAGTGTGTATAAATAGTACGGCAAATAAAAACTAAGACCACCACACAGTTAAACAACTAACAGTGACTTTAAATGCTTTGTTATTGAGAGCGTGTCTCAGAGCTTGTGCGATCGAGCCCACGGCACTGACGGCAGCTTCAGTGGATCTTAAGATGAACTACAATAGTTTCTCCTTCTCGGTGGTTGAATTAAACCTACCATGATTATATAGGCAACTCGATGTCTAGTGTGCTTCAAAACAACGACACGTTTCACGTTTATAAGATATGGGCATTCAAAACTTACAGTATGGTCACTTCCGCCAATATGAATCAACAGGCTTATTTGAGATGAGCAATGTCTGTGCAGAATCGATCACCGGTGATCAACGCGAGATGCATGCCGGTTAGAAAAGTGTCCGAGATATGTCGGCCTTGCTCTGACATCATGCTGACATGTGCCAAAAAACTTGGCTGTGTAAGCAGTAGCTCTCCACCTACTCCGCTGACCAAAAGCACGATGGGAAACGACTGGCTGACGACACAGCTAAAAGCTCATTGGTTCAACCAATTGTGATGTTTCGTTCTTGTGTCATGTGTATCATGTGGTCATGTGTTTAAATTCTGCATGAATACACTATGTGAATGAATGAATGAATGAATGATGCATTTGTATAGCGCTTTCATGTGTATTTCCGTACACCCAAAGCGCTTTACAATCATATGGGGGATCTCTCCTCAACCACCACCAGTGTGCAGCATCCACTTGGATGATGCGTCGGCAGCCACAGTACAACGGCGCCGGTGCGCTCACCACACACCAGCTACAGGTGGAGAGGAGAGAGTAATATAGCCAATTTTAATGGAAGGGGATTATTAGGAGGCCATGATTGACTAGGGCCAGTGGAGGGAATTTGGCCAGGACACCGGGGTTACACCCCTACTTTTTGTGACCACAGAGAGTCAGGACCTCGGTTTAACGTCTCATCCGAAGGACGGTGCTTTTTACAGTATAGTGTCCCCATCACTATACTGGGGCATTAGGACCCACATAGACCACATGGTGAGCACCCCCTGCTGGCCTCACTAACACCTCTTCCAACAGCAACCTAGTTTTCCCAGGAGGTCTCCCATCCAGGTACTGACCAGGCTCAGCCCTGCTTAGCTTCAATGAGCAACCGATCTTGGGCTGCAGGGTGATATGGCTGTGGTGATATGTAGAAACACTATGACAGTGCGATCTCTGTGAGTGATATGTGATTGCTGTCATATTACTATAAAAATCTAAAATACATGTTTGTATTAAAGTAAAAAATGGATGTTAAATACGCCTTTTGTCTGGAATTAAATAGCAAGCACTTTGAGTGTCTGGTGCATCGTATTTATTTTCATATAAAAGCAACAGCAACTGAAATTATATCATGTTTATCAGCAACACAGCACGTGAGTGTGAATAACGCGATATCCGCCTTTAATTTTGTAGGTATCTGTTCCGCTTCCAGAGCTCAGAACTGTCCGTCTTGACTGCGTTTATTTCACTCCTCCCGTCACTGCAGCCGCCTACTCTCGCCTACATTTCATACAAGGCTAGAAGCATCTCAAACGAGCCTATTAAAGGCTGCGTATACTACGCCAGATCGCGTACACAGGTAACGAGCCGGATGATGAGCTGAGTTGGATGTGGCTGTGTATCAAAGGTAAATAATGATATAAATACTGTTCAGTTTCTTGCAAAAACGATCGTTTCGTCTCTTAGGACATCAATGTATCGTCACGAGCCGCAGGGCAGCCCATCCACTGCCATTATATGACAGTGGATGGTGACGTTTTGAGTTAAAAAACATTGTTTGTGTTCTGCTGAGGAAACAAAGTCACCTACATCTTGGATGCCCTCGGGGTGAGCAGATAAACATCAGATTTTCATTGTTGGGTGACCTATCCCTTTAATTTTGATGATATCACCGTGCACTTCAGCCTCTCATCAAACTGTCCAATCAAATGCTCTCTAGAGTCTGTAGCGTTCCGCCCCCTACACTATAAATAGACGCTGAATCTGCAGCAGAGATTGGTCACTTGTTCACAGTTAATGTTTTCTATATGATGAATGGCATGTAGTGTGCAATGTAGGCGATAAAGAACGATTCAGACAGTGTAAATTTGTTGTCCTTTGGGGCAAATGAGGTCTGGGTTGACGTTGTGTCACACGAACAGCGGCAGCGCGCACAGTCTTCTCCGGATTTTGGCTCCGGTCCAGAGACGCAATAGCACGGAGCAGATCATATGCGCAAGTACATGGATTAAACTATACAGCCTTCGCATGATTATGATCACCATTTTGTTTTAGAAAGAGATTCATATTGAATCTAGGGGGTAATTTATTAGACTGTGGCTGTCATAAGCTTACAAATGCAGCTTGAGCTCAAGGACTCTGGCCTGAGCATATGTAAATGGAACGCTATTGGCGATTTAAATAAAGTGGGCGGGGCTATACGATATATTCCTGTTTCAGTTGAAATTACATCACCACATACAATAATGCTGCGTGTTTCAAGGCACTTCAGTAGACCTTTAAGTAGGGACAGACCCGTTGAGAAAACAGAGTTGACACTTCCATAGGAACTGAGGAATGCAGAAGTAAAGCGTGTCATGGAGTGGCCAATAGTTACAAACAACCAATAGTTTCTGCAGTTTTTTTTTTTACATTTTAAGGCATCAGTTGATCTCTGAAAAAACTGTCCAGTAGTGGTATTTTATTAAGCGTGTTATAGTTAATGTTTATTGTTAGATAATAAACAGTTATAGTGTAAATGCATTAAGAGAACGTGAGAAACACCATAATAGCGACCATAACCAGATACTAGTTGTCATATTTTTATGTTTTTAGTCTTTCTGCAATCTTTCTCTCACTGTAGGAGGTTGAATGAGTTTCATTAAAGACTGCATTCAAGAAATTGGTTGCCTTGTGTTTTTTTAAAACGCTATTTTCATCTTTTCAATTAAATGTCATATTTGCTTGAAATTATTCAATAATGTATTAATGTATCATTTGAGACGTGTGTTTGAATTTGTGATGAAAGTGTTTAACACTGAGCACAAATGGCGAGCTGACTACTGACCTCTGACCTGTGCTTTGAAACCATTCACTGGTAGAAGAATTACGCTTTTTTCTTTTTTGAACACAAAAGATCCTAAAACATCGAACTGAACTGATCTGATTTTTGCTTCTGAAAAGCAGAGACTTGAACTGGAACTGATCGAATGAGTGTTCAACTCTCTGAACTGAACCGTTTGATTCACAAACTTTGATCAACTGAGTTGTTTTATTCACAAAGCTTGTTCAATTGAATCATTTGATTGTTCTTTGCAGTTTTTACCTTCTAGGGTTAAACATACTGTTGAGTTTTGAAAGAAAACGTGTTATCTACATTTATTTTTTGAAGTTTGAGTTAAAGTGAACATCCAGTTTCAAATCTTTTTGCTTAATTGGGTCACTGAATGTAAAGATTTACTTAAGGGTTTGTGAACTGACAGACACAGCATTGTTTTTTCTTGATCCTATAAGAGACAACTGAATAGTTTGTGACTACTGTTGAAATCTGTTGACTACTATTGATTAATTGTTGATTAATGTGATCTCTTAAAACAAGCTACAAAGAAAAAGAAACTCAATCAATATATTCTTTTATAAATCAGATTCAATTGTGCTGTCTATTCACTCTCCAGTAGCATCATACCCTCTCTCCAGTAGATGTTCCTGGCTTCTGATTGTTGGCCCATATTGAACTCTAAGCTAGTGTGACACGCTAAAAACATTAAACACTACACATGCAGACTATATGATTTATTCCATTATTCATCACTACAACAGAAAGACACCCTCATAGTCACTTTAGATGCAGAAAAAACTTTCAACAGTCAACTGGAAATATTCACCACATTACAAAAATTTGGCTTTGGGGACAGGGCTCTACAGTGCGAGCATTTCACTCGCGTTTGCGGCTGAAAATTACTGCGTGCAACCAAAATATTTAGAAGCAGCAGTGCGACTGACCCCATCAGCTTATTTGTGTTTGCGCTCAGCGGAGCTTCAAAGCTTTCTAGGTGTTTTTTCAACATTGAGTAATGAATCACAGACATACAGTATCTCACCAATCCTTTCCAGAAACAAAGTGTAGAGAGTGTAAATAAGAGATTGATTGTGCAGTGGAGACAGCTTTGATTATAATTCGTTAATTATGATGTTTGTGATATCGCGAACTAGCAACTAACGCTAGCAAACCAATACATATATAGATGGACTCACTCCACTCAGTCAGACATCATATGGCTAGATATAAAACAATCACCGTGTGAAAACTTGCACATATCAGACATCCCATTTCTCAGTCAGCCCATTAAACATCACTCATGCTTCAAAGCCTTGACAATAGCTTCAGCTCTGACGGCCTGGTGGAAATATCATCAAATCATAAACTCCAATCCGGCTCCATCTAACTTCACCCCACTCTGGAATAACCCTGACTTCACAAGCAACAAAAAAACAACACTATTTTCATAAATGGGCAAAAAAGGGTATCGCACTGTAACAAAGTTCGTAGACTGTCGGAAGAAGGAGCGGGAACCGGCAAACATTTAAATACTTTAATAATAAAATAAACAAACACAAAAATAAAGCGTCAGTCCCTCAAGGACGACTGCCGCACATAATATACTGGAGACCGGTGAGTGGTGCAGGTGGCACATATTGATAATATTGATATTTCTGTTACCATCATCACAAAATATTATCGTTACCATCACAATCTTTAGTATTGTTGTTGTTATTATTACTATTATTATTACTGTTAATAATATTTATATATCTGTTACCATCATTACAAAATCTTATTGTTATCATCACTATCTTTACAAATGAGTTAAACACGTAAATTGCCAATCAATGACTATGTTTACATGTGCACGAATAATGCGATTATTTCCAATAATCAGAGTAAGGACTTAATCACATTATGATGTTTACATGTCAAGAGCAAAGCTCTTCCCTCCGGTTGACATGGAATTTCCATTATTCCTATTATTCGCTAAGAATTGTGGTTATTTGTATACGTCACGAGCACATGCTCACACCGGTCAAAGCGGCAATACTGAGATTAAGGTGTTTACATGCCTTTATATTTTGATAAAAAACAGCCTGTGTGTAACAGTGGGGGGACTCGGGAGACAGACGTTCGGATCCAAATGCAGGCTTTATTAAGAATACGTGGTAAACAGACAGGGTCAATCACCGGCAAACAACAACAACGAGTATAATCCAAAGAGTAGTCAAAACACAGGCAGAAAGCTCGAGGCTGGCAGCGAGAATCAAACACGGGAAGGAGTCCAGGAATCAAACACAGGGAAAACAAACACGGAAAGAAACGCTCGGAAATAATGACCAGATGGAACAATAAGACTTCGCAAGGTGGCTGTGTGTGAGAGTGGCTTAAATGCATGTGTGTAAATATGGAACAGATGTGTGCAGCAATCAGAGCAGTGGGTAACGAGGAGCAGGTGTGTGCAGTGATTGGTGCAGTGGCTTGTGGGGAATGAAGTCCAAGATGTGTTGTGCAAGAGTTCATGATGACAAGACGACCAGATACGTGACAAAGCCCCTCCCCAAGGAGCGGCTTCCAGACGCTCTAACCACCTAATACAACCTGGAGGGTGGTGGAGCGGAGGCAGGACAGGGGGAGGGCCAGGTCCATGAAGGGGTACTGGAACTACGAACTGAGGCGGAGGCGACGGAGGGAGAAGCCATGGCGGAGGAAGGGTTGGCTCCTGCATGGGGCCGACCGACGGAGGAGGAGCCGGTGGAGCCAGAGGGAAGACCGGAGAGTCGACAGTCCTAGGTGACACAGAGGATTCGGAGGGCCAAGGCGGAACCCAAGGCTCTGGCGACCCCGGCGGAGATGGAGGTCCGGAGGTACGCAGCGGAGCCGGAGTGACAGAGGATCTAGGCTGTGCCCACGGGAGGGAGGAGGTCCACAGAGCCGGCAGGACGGAGTGACGAGGCGCAGCCGGAGGAGTAGAGTCCAGAGGCGAAGGTGGGGCGACGACTGACCGGGGCGGAGCCGGAGAGACGATGGAGCCCGGAGGAGCTGGTGGGCCGACGGCCGAAAACGGAGACGAGGGAGCACAGAGCCGGGGTGGAGCCGCAGGGTCGGAGGGCCGAGGTGGAGTCCAGGACTCTGAGACTGGAGGTGATGGTGAGGGATCCTTCAGTCTGGACACTGATGGAGACTGGCAGTCCCACGGCAAGTCCTCTGCACCGAAGGTGGGATGTGGGTGAGCAGAGGGACTGTCAGGAGACAGAGGTGGCGGGACTGGAGCAGCAGGGAGGGTGGGTGGGAACCCACGGAGGCCATGGCCTCCATGGCCAGAACTGGGCAGACAAGAATCTCAGGACGGCTGGATGGGACCAGCGGAGGCTCTGCAAGACTGGGCTGAACCAGCGGAGGCTCTGGAAGGCTGGGCTGAACCAGCGGAGGCTCTGGAAGGCTGGGCTGAACCAGCGGAGGCTCTGGAAGGCTGGGCTGAACCAGCGGAGGCTCTGGAAGGCTGGGCTGAACCAGCGGGGGCTCTGGAAGGCTGGACTGAACCAGCTGAGGCTCTGGAAGGCTGGGGGGAACCAGCGGAGGCTCTGGAAGGCTGGGCGGAACCAGCGGAGGCTCTGGAAGGCTGGGCGGAACCAGCGGAGGCTCTGGAAGGCTGGGCGGAACCAGCGGAGGCTCTGGAAGGCTGGGCTGAACCAGCAGAGGCTCTGGAAGGCCGGACGGAACCAGCGGAGGCTCTGGAAGGCTGGGCGGAACCAGCGGAGGCTCTGGAAGGCTGGGCGGAACCAGCGGAGGCTCTGGAAGGCTGGGCTGAACCAGCGGAGGCTCTGGAAGGCTGGGCTGAACCAGCGGAGGCTCTGGAAGGCTGGGCTGAACTTCGCAAGGTGGCTGTGTGTGAGAGTGGCTTAAATGCATGTGTGTAAATGTGGAACAGATGTGTGCAGCAATCAGAGCAGTGGGTAACGAGGAGCAGGTGTGTGCAGTGATTGGTGCAGTGGCTTGTGGGGAATGAAGTCCAAGATGTGTTGTGCAAGAGTTCATGATGACAAGATGACCAGATACGTGTCACTATGTTAATACAATTATGCTTTCTGCGATTATGATCTTAATCGCATTATTATAATCAAAGTATTGCATTTACATGAGGTAAAGTTTAATCGCAATATTACCGCATTAAGAGGGTCCATGTAAATGCACTCAATGATGAACGCACTATTTGCATACAGCTTATTAATGCTTTAACAATTCAGCTGTGTCTATTACGACTGTTTCAGACGCTCCACTGACGCTTACGATGAGAAACAGGTGTTAAAGACATTCAGATCTGCATTCATGCTGCTGCTGATCCAGAAAGAGCAACACAAACAGTCTGTTTGACAACGTAATGATCATTATTTCTGTGTTACAGACATTTACGTAACAAGAACTGGGATAAAAGTTTATAGTTTGGGTATAAACACTTATTGTCTACAGTAGCAATCAAAACTAAAGTCCAAAAACTAAAGTTTTCAACACCTATGTATTGTTACACTTATCCTCTTCCACCAGGAAGTGGCGACAACTGCAAGTTAAAAAGTATTTAACATTGAATCATTCATTCAGGAGATTCTAATAGTGAAAAAAAAACTTTAATTGAGACACTGACTCCTTAATTTTTTTAATTTAGTTTGCTTAAGTCTTTCAAAAATATATATTCAATAAACATTTTGTCAACACCACTAGCAAATTAAGTTATTTTGTTTAGAATTCGTATACTTAGATTTTTTTTTTCTTGTGAGAAAAAAAAAATGTTGTCTCTGGCTGTTCTCGTGAACCCAGTCTCGTGTCTCGTCTTGTAGGATAAGTGTGTCGTCACACCCCTATAAACTATATAACCTATCTCAAATAAATTCACATTAATATGGCTGTTTGTTTTGTTCTCGTCACAGGCTGTGTGGATGTAAACTCACTGCTCAGTCCTGTGAGAGTTTGTCTTTAGCTCTACAGTCCTCAAACTGCCCTCTGAGAGAGCTGGACCTGAGTAACAATGACCTGCAGGATTCTGGAGTGAAGCTTCTTTCTGAAGGACTGAAGAGTCCAAACTGTCAGCTGGAGATACTGAGGTAACTGGTTTTCCATAAAATAATTAACAAAACACAATCGACAAAGACTCTTTCAAAAATATATATTCAATAAACATTTTGTCAACACCACTAGCAAATTAAGTTGTTTTGTTTAGAATTCGTCTACTTAGATTTTTTTTTTCTTGTGAGAAAAAAAAAAGTTGTCTCTGGCTGTTCTCGTGAACCCAGTCTCGTGTCTCGTCTTGTAGGATAAGTGTGTCGTCACACCCCTATAAACTATATAACCTATCTCAAATAAATTCACATTAATATGGCTGTTTGTTTTGTTCTTGTCACAGGCTGTTTGGATGTAAACTCACTGCTCAGTCCTGTGAGAGTTTGTCTTTAGCTCTACAGTCCTCAAACTGCCCCCTGAGAGAGCTGGACCTGAGTAACAATGACCTGCAGGATTCTGGAGTGAAGCTTCTTTCTGAAGAACTAAAGAGTCCAAACTGTCAGCTGGAGATACTGAGGTAACTGGTTTTCCATAAAATAATTAACAAAACACAATCGACAAAGACTAATCAGGTTGTAAACCAAATGTGGTTCAGGTGTATTAAAATGTTTCTGGGCCAGTTTTGGCAAATATACAGCTGTAAGGAGTGAAATTATTTCCTCATGTAATTAAAATACAGTACGAACAGATGGCATGCAACAAAACAATAAAACTAATCTGAAGAAGGGATCTTCAAAGAGAGCAAACAACCCCACCCTGACCTACCTCCTTCTCTACTTTGAATTCCCCGCCTCTCACTTTCACACCTTTGTCCCTTAAAGCTTTTGTCACATGTTATCTTGTGAATATATTGTTTTTTTCCTTTCATGTTTGGGTTCATTCTGAAGGTCTCTGTGCGATTGGTAAAATGGTCCCAATTTCATAGCAGTCACATATACTGTAAGAAAGATTGAAAACATAGAATACATAGAATTGGGTTTGCTGCTAAGAGGTGTGTTTTCCCCTTAGGGGCAGGTGGGAACCTCCAACCAGGTGTGGCCCTGGGTTGCGAGACCTCCTGACAAAACAAAAGGTCTCAGTGATTTTACAACTGTCCAGAACAATCAAATAGTTAAATTAATTCATAATCGGTATTTGTGATCACCTTTTGATTGGAAAAAACAGTCTAAATTTAATGATCATTTGAAATTGGAATCAGATTAATACGGAGCCAGATTAATATTGAAACTAAATCTTGATAAATAAGTGAGCTTTGTGGAAGCGCTGTGAAGAGACCGAACATGCATTAAACCTTCAACCAGTTTGCTGGACTTCGCTTTCAGGCCAGTGAATCAATTCTTTCACAGCACAGTGAGCTTTGCCTAATCAGTATGTCAGCCTAAATTGTCCAACATTTGACATGGCAAATATGCCCTATATATCATAAAACAGATGAGGAATACTTCAGATTTTTAGGTAGCACTGGATAATTGAAATATACATTTGAAATTGTAAATATGGCCTAAATATTTTAATAGAATTTGGCGACTTTTATTAGGATGCAGCACAGTTAACTGATGCAGGCTGATCTGGATATGAGTCTTAAGAAGGCTACATAACCAGCAATCTGATTGAAACATGCTTTTAATTGCATTTTTTTATATTTGTACAGTGCAGCAAAAAAAAAAAAACATAAGTGCAGTATAATAATAGCTCTTACAGCTAGAGCCACTGCCCCTCTGTCCTCATCGACTGAGGTGCCCCTCTCACCAACCCCCATCACCCAGCTCACATCGTTCCTTTACCGCTCCGTTAAAGATCTGATGATTTGAACAAAAATATTGTTCCCAATCAGATCTAACATAACACAAAATTTGCTGTTGTTGGCAGACTTTGTAAACAAAAACAACGCAAAAAAAAAAAAACAGAAAGAGTGAAGGAAGACTGCTAAAGGCAGTTCAACATTGCAAATATGAATTTAAGGTTGCAGCAGGCCAGCAGGTAAATCATCATTTAGCATATTTGAGAGTGTTTCACACTTTAATTCTTGCAATTTCCTTTATAATCACTTGTCTTGATACCAGTAATCTATAACACATCATATTTATAATACCCAAGTCAAGTTATTGGGTAAGATGCACCATCTGGGTGTAAAATGACCATCTGACTAAATCTTATTCAAACCAGAGTATGTGAGCGGAGTGGAGCGGCAACAATTTCCCCTACGTGCATTTAATAATCACTCCGCTCCGAGTTCATTATTTCCCGCTCCACTCCTTGCTCACTGATAACAGAAACACCGCTCCGCGTCAAAAAAAATTGTTTGAAATATAACAGTCCTGTTCATAACATATATTAAAATAAAAAATAATAAAATAAAATAACAGGAGAGTTTGGAACACTACTCTGCAATCTTTGTTCCTACCCCATGCCAAGCTAATTACATTAGCTGTGTTTCCATCCACCTATTTTTAATAAACGCATTTTGGAATATCGCATAAATCTCTGAATGGAAATGCGAAAATGCGCATAAATTCTGAAAATGCGCACAACTAAGTAGGATAAATTTTTTATCCGATAAGAAAAAATGCGCATAAACTACAATGGAAACACTTTTACCGAATAAATTCCTTCATGCGCATTAAAAAAGTCATGTGACTTTGCACGCTGGAATGGGGTTACTTGACTAACCAGCAGACCCATCTTGTTGCACTGCATCGGAAATGTTGTTATGGTCACTCTGAAATTTTTCCTTCAGCGGTTTTGTCACTTGCGTTCGTTTTGATTATTTTATAGAAATAAAAATCATTTAGTTCAGTTAGAGAACAAATAGTACAATTAAAAACTGAACGCGGCTGCTCAATGCAGTGTGCCTAACAACAGTCACATCCGCAGCATGAGTCCGATTTCATTTATCACATGAGGAGTGAGGTGAGAAAGGCAAGACGTTGCCGAAAGATTTAGTTTTAAAAGTATTTTGGATTTTAAAAAAGCCTGTTGACTGTTTTCATTTATCTAAGGTGATTTTGGAAGCTCATTGGAAGAACATTCGTTTCTTATTTATTTGGTTCCACCGTGTTTGCTAATTTTCAGTAGGTCTATTTTTTAATTATACTTTGTGGAAGTTATTTAACATTTATTTATTTTTGTTAATAAATTAATAATTCTATGTTTAAAATAGACTAAGTGAGTTTGTTGTTGTCCATTCAATCAATTGACGCCGAACTGCCGCTAAATCGAAAGTAAAAGTAAAATGCTTATGGACATTTACAAGCTTTTAAAAGCGAAGAAAAGCGTGGAAACGAGAGAAAACTATCCCCTCAACCTTTTCCCTCGGTGATACCAGTCCGTGTTGTCACGTCAATTAACCGGTGGGGAAATCTGAAAATTATTATTTTCATGACTTCTGGTTTTTTTTATATATATATTTACTTAAAGTTTATCGGGAAGTGACGATTTTGTTCTCTTTCTCTCGTTGGATGGAAACGGTGCTTTATGCGCAAATGTTTTATGCAATGTTCCAGTTTTGCGCATAAGTCAAATTCGCATTTTTTGGACGGAACATAGCTATTGTCAGCATTAAAAGAGTATAATTGCTGCATTTTGCAGTGCAAAGTTTGTAATGAAAATAACAATACGTTTTCGTCAGTTATTTTACCTACGGATCACTGCATTTCTTACAGATTCCTGCTCCTTCAAAATCGGATGCCATTACATTTGTTTTAATGCATTTTTGACAGAGCGATTGCATGTAAATAAGTTTTGTACCAGTTTAAATCATGCTTTCAACTGAAAATACTCAGTATCTAGAAGGAACAAACTAATTCCTTGTGAACTATAATTTACCGCTCATGTCCATTGCCGTCATCATAGCCTTCACATTCTTTCTGATTTGAGTGATCCATCTCTATCAAGCTAGCCAAATATGTTTTAACATGTGAATTCCTGCTTAATATGCAGCTATGAACCGTTGGCATGAATTGTACTCATGATGGAGCGATGGTGGAGTGCTCTTGGAGCGAGTGAAAACCACAACGCTCCGACTTTTAAAAATCCTGCTCCTCCCTCCATTCAAAATCACACCGCTCCGCTCCGCGCTCCGCTCCGCTCACATACTCTGATTCAAACCCATGAAAAAGAAATCATTTAAAAATTAATTAAAACATTTTCTTTTACAAACAGTCATATTTTGTTACTCCCCTAGTTCAGCACATCCCACAGATGCTTGATTGGATTGAGATCTGGGGAACTACTGCGGGTATCACGTCTGAGGCAGCATGATCAAGAGTCATAAATATTAAATATGTTGGATATTTATAATTCTGGATCTTGCAGGCTTTGATGTGATGAGGAGCAGTAAATTAATCACAATGACACCACACAATTGAGGATACTTTTGGACAAAAAGTAATTTGTGAGAAGTCTTGAATCAGGCTGCTTAGGGGTGCAAATCAGGTGTAGAATCAGGCTTAAAATCTTCAAGTGTGGATTTCAGTGTTGTGATTACAAGCGTGACTATAATGTTCAATGGTTTGGGGGAATATGTGTTTCTTCCTGATCTTTTTATGTGACTAGTTGTTTTTATTTAATAATCAGTTCAATATAAAAAGAATCAAACACTAATGTGATGTGCATTGTTGTTATGTGTCTGCAGGTTGTCTGGCTGTATGGTGACAGAGGAAGGCTGCTGTTATTTGTCTTCAGCTCTAAGTTCAAACCCCTCACACCTGAGAGAGCTGGATCTGAGCTACAATCATCCAGGAGATTCGGGAGTGGAGCTGCTTTCTGAGAAACTGAAGGATCCAATCTGCTCACTGGACAAACTCAAGTATGTCAACCTGGAGGAGTTTTGGGGTTATATTGTTTAATGTTGCCATAGAATGCATTGGAACGATATTTAAATTGTTCTCTGATAGCTACATAGAAGGTATATGGCATAGAAAAGGGCAAAAAAATATCCAGAAATGGTTTTACAGGTCCATTTACAATCCTAGGATTTGCCCCTAGAATGATATGCTCTGTTATTGCCTTATTTGGAAGGTTCCTGAATATTAATGATGAGCTCTGCTCTGATTGGCTGTTTCACAGAGCTGCTCATCTCAATAGGTGGAACATGGAGGAAATACATATTTAATAACGGAGCTCTAGCCTTTTTTAATATGCGGTTTGTTGAACCTGCCGTTTTGAATCTGCAAAATTTTCCTCTAACTATTGTGATCTCATGTGCTCTGTGTAACGTTATACTGCAGAGACACAAGTACTTACCACACAAGTTTAGATGCTTGTTAGTGATGCTCAGATCTGTAAATCATTGGCCATCATCAGCAGAGTCATCTATTGTGGTATGTGGTACATTTATGTGGTAAGTGAAATCTTATGTACTGCAATGTAACAGGCTACCGCTAGCATTAAGCTAACCGTGTCCTTTCAGTGGCTCGTCTTATTTTACTGATGTACTGGCGTTAATGATGATTGGGCGATGCAAATGTTGGGGGCATAACTATTAACTATCGGGACTATTGCGTAATAGTCTGTGTAATATTCAAAATTAGGCTTTTTTGTAGCTTAATTTACAAGTTACAGATTACAGAACAATGCAAAAAATTAAATAAATAAATAAAAAGAAATACACAAAAAAGTTGAGCAGCACACAGACAGCAATGTTTCTATAGCCTCGTTCACACTGTTGTTACCCCTTCAGTCGAATCACTTCGACGTTACATTGGGATCTCGCTTGAGAGACCGATCATCTCCGAGCCTTATTAAAAAGGCCAATTGAAAATTGGAGAGTGGACGTGCGCGCCGCCATCTTATATACCCGTATGTACGGGGGAGTGGCCGGCGCGCACGTCCACTCTCCAATTTTCAATTGGCACCACTCATACAGACTTTCGCTTTCGGAGCCTCTCTCTGTAAGCCTCGATTCATTCCTTCTACAAGAAGAAAAGAATCGTTGTTCCTGCTGCTCTCCCCGCTGGTGTGCTGACCGATGGAAAGGAGCAATATCTAAAAGAGTGATTTCTCGGCGGCCGCCGGGCTGGGCGTCTCCTTTGGCGCTCCACAGGAGGAAGAGATGTCTGTCGCAGCATCAGAGGGAGAGTCTGAGGGTGAGGACGCATCCCGGCGGCACGGCGCCCCTCCGTGGTCGCTACTCCGTCGGAGTTTGACTCCGAACTCTCGACTTTGCACCTCCGAGCCGCCAAGGGGATCGGCCCTGGGGTCCCTGTTGGACCTCCGGGCGACCCCTCGAGGCTGGATGACTGGTTCCTGGGGTCGGCACCGGCGGCACCGCCACGCCCTCCCCCGGTGCCATTCCTCCCGGAGGCGCACGAGGAGCTGGTTAAAACGTGGCGGGCACCATTTTCAAAAAGCCCACTGCCCAGCTCCTCTCCCCTCGCCACCCTTGATGGCGGGGCGGCCGGGGGATGTGAGTCGATCCCGCGGGTCGAGCACGCCGTGCTCGTCCACCTTTGCCCACGCGGCGTTGCCGCCCGGCGGGGTCGGCCGCATCTCTCGTCCGGGCCGTGTGGGCGCTCGTCCGCCCTTGCGGGCCGCGTTCTTCACCCCACTGGCCAGGCTGCCTCGGCCGTGCATGCTGTGGCGACCCTGTAGGTCTATCAAGCCCAGGCATTCAAACAGCTGCGCAAGGGTGGTCCTGATCAGGGCGCTATGCAGGAACTCCGCGACCACCGACTTCGCCCTCTCGACGGCGAGGGTCGCGGCACGGGCCCTTGGTCAGGTGATGTCCACGGCTGTGGCCCAGGAGTGATATTTATGGCTCACTCTGGCTAGATGGCAGATGGCGACAAAGCAACGCTTTCTTGACGCTCCCATCTCCCAGAGTGGCCTATTCGGCGACACTGTCGAGGACTTTGCCCAGCAGTTCTCGGCAGTACAAAGGCAGGCGGAGTCGCAGCCTGCCCGGCTGTGAAGCTTCCTCGCCGCCGGTGGCTCAGCCTCCTCCTGTCCGTCGCCGAGGGTGCCCTGCGGCTGCAACATCGATAGCTCTGACTCAAAAAAAATAAAATATATAGAGCTAGCCGCAAGAAATCGGCGCCCCCCCCGTGGCTCAGGGACCGGAAACGTCCCTTCTACATTACCCTGGCGTCGCACTGAGGCCGGCTTGATCGGCTCCTCAGCGAAAACCTGAATGAGTTGTGCGCGCCACCATCTTATATACCCGTATGTACGGGGGAGTGGCCGGCGTGCACGTCCACTCGCCAATTTTCAATTGGCATTTTTAATAAGGCTCGGAGATGATCGGTCTCTCAAGCGAGATCCCAATGTAACGTCTCCGTTCCCTCCTTTGGGGAACGTGGGTTACCTTCGTAACCTAGACGTTCTTGATGCCCAATTCTAATTTGTTGTCTATATATTTTTTTGGCTGTGCATTTACATGTTCTTTCAATTGTGACCCATATCCATTTAATGCGTTTACACTTGCCATACCATCTTAAACATTGCACATGCGTTGTTGTTGTTTACCTCCTTCACACGTGCTTCTTTCTGAGAATAATATGTGAACAGTGCTGATCAAACCAGTAACAATTAACACATTTAAAAAAATATGATGTATGATTTGTTTGACTAACAATACAATACAATACAATACAGCTACAACTATTTTTTGTATTTCATCTTTGCTATTATAAAGAAGAACAGATGCAAAATCAGTATAACATATAGCCTAGAAAGAAAGAAATAATGCACAACCTTTATCATTTTACATTTGAGCAAAAGCATTCATGTCTGAAAAACAAATGCTCAAATGTGTTTATTAGAAATAAATAATTAAAACGTCAAAAGTAGTTTTAAGAAGTGCAGCGAGTGATTTTCTCTTTTCTTTTATGGCTATATTAACATTAATCAATAATAGATATATGGTAATGCCTGAATCAGACATAATGTTACACATGAGATGTTTTCCCCCACCAGTTCTCTAAGCACTCCAAGTTCACTTAAGATAGAATAGATTATGTTTGCATAAATACTGAAATACTGTAATTCTGTGTATATGTGTATTTATTGGGTTTGCGCGCCATCTGAAGCACGTTATGCGCACACTTTGGATGACAGTCAGCACGAGAAGCGAACAGAGAAAAAGTAATCATCTCAGTAAATGTACAAATAAAGAAACTTTTAGATGTCTAATCGCTATTTGGAGTATTTGGGATCACTAGACGGGGACTTAAACTTATTTTTGTGAAAACCTAAACTGACATTTTTCACCATTTTGCCTGTACCTAAATACAGTGAGGCAAAAAAGTATTTAGTCAGCCACCAATTGTGCAAGTTTTCCCACTTAAAAAGATGAGAGAGGCATTTAATTTTCATCATATGCATACCTGAAAATCACATTGTCTGATTTTTAAAGAATTGACTTGCAAATTCTGGTGGAAAATAAGTATTTGGTCACCTACAAACAAACAAGATTTCTGGTTCTCACAGACCTGTAACTTCTTCTGTATATCAGCCGTATGTTGTTTTATCATGCAAAGCCACATGTCCTATTCATCATGTTTATGTTTTTGTCT
>NC_133364.1:39523221-39563440 GCF_049309525.1 Garra rufa | reverse complement strand
CATCCTTCCTCATCAAAGGAAGTTTCTCAGGTTCGCTTTCATGGGCAAAGCTTACCAATACAGAGTTCTTCCTTTCGGCCTAGCACTCCCACCCCGAACTTTCACAAAGTGTGTGGATGCTGCTCTGACTCCTCTGCGACTCCAGGGCATCCGCATACTCAAGTACATAGGCAAGGCAAGGCAAGGCAAGTTTATTTATATAGCACATTTTATACACAATGGTAATTCAAAGTGCTGTACATAAAAATGAATTAAAATCACAATAGAACATCACATCACATCACATCACATCACATAAAAAGCATAAAAATCATAAAAATTTTAAATAATAATCACATCAAATGGTGATGCCACTAACCAGGTAGTCGCTTTTAGTTTTGTTTTCTATTTGTTTAGCACGCTCTTCTCAGCCTCTCGCTGAGGGTTTCCTGCGTCAGTACGATTTGTATAGCGCTCTTCCCAGCCTCTCGCTGAGGGTATTCTTACATCAGTACAGATAGTCAGACTATACTCTGTCTTACCTTACTACGCAATCAAACAGTAATTACTAATCAGACAGTCAGACTATACTCTGTCTTGCTCAACCATGCAATCACACAGTAATTTTGTTTTCTAGGCATTAAAACAATTTCAACCATGTCAGTAATCAGGTAGTCAAACTAAACTTTGTCTTACCTGATCAGAGACATCACGTCAGGGCTTACCTGATCAGAGCTATCACGTCGGGGTACAGAGAATTTAAGAACATTTAAGATGATGTAAAAAATTGATTTTAAAGTTAATTAGATTTAAAAAATTGATTTTAAAATTAATTAAAGCTGCAAGCAGCGATGAACGGGCCCTCGCACCCGGGCTCACCGC
Source organism: Garra rufa (assembly GCF_049309525.1). NCBI lineage: Eukaryota > Metazoa > Chordata > Actinopteri > Cypriniformes > Cyprinidae > Garra > Garra rufa. Next base: position 39,562,579 of record NC_133364.1, on the reverse strand, counting down.
TGACCGGTGGCTTTAGGAAAACAGCAAACGGTGGGCAGTATGCTTTTAATACAGTAAATATAGGAGAAATATGTCATAAGTCATTTAAATGTGCCAAACTTGCCGCTGCCAGCTGGTGGCGCTATGCTTATAACAGATTATTGGCATGTAGTTGTGTTCAGGCCAGCACTATTATCAAACATATGAAGTTTGGTGCAGATTGGCCTTGGAATGTTTGAGTTAGTGAAAGATATGATATATCCTGCTGCCAACAGATGGCGCTATGATAATATCTGAATATTGGCCTTTAGGTGTCTTCAGGCCAGGACTCTTACCAAACCTGTGAAGTTTGAGGCAGATCGGACATTTTATGGCTGAGTTATAACAACTTCTATGTCCATGGCGAAACAACAAACTTTGTCACGCCGCCACAGACACGCCCTTTAACGAAAACTCAAGATCTTCGCAATTTAACATCTCTAAGGCCTCTAGATCAGACTGACCAAATGTAATGTTGATATCATTAAATATCTAGGAGGAGTTTGCTATAAACCTAACCCCCTGCAAGGACTTCAGAATAATGCCAACTGTGAACCAATATGCTACATCTTCCCTATATTCTGATGATGATGATGATAAGAACATGAAAATCATGATGATAACAAAATGTTATTATTTCTTGCATTACGTCCACCATTTCTGCTTAAATGTCATCGTTACCTATCTGTACAATTTGTGTGTGGATATTGCTTTGCAGGTGACTCCTGTTATAAGACATCACTCTTAAGTGCTACATAACTAAGAATTAAGAAAACGGTGCCCAGTTGGCACATGCATTCACAGTAACCCTCAGCCAGTTTGGATTTAAAGTTTACTGAATTGAAAGGGTTACACTTTAAAATCAACACACAGACACATACACACAATATATAAAGTTTTGCCATCCAGGTTCATTTGTTAATATTAACTATATTAGTTAACATGAACAATAATTAAATAGCATTTATTAATGTTAAGTAATATTAACCTAAAAAAGTAACCATATATTGTTTAAAGGTAAATTAGTATCTTTTAACATTAGTTTATGTGCTGTGAATTAACATGAACATGAACACAGTTCATGTGGGTGTACAGCAATACACAATAAAGTGCTCTCTTAATTCTTCATTCTTTCAAAATATCTTTAAAAATCAAGTTGAGTATTGTAATGGGGCGATATATATATATATATATATATATATATATATATATATATATATATATATATATATATATATATATATAACTCATCTTAAAATGGTATAATTTTCAGATGTTTTGAACAGATAACAGCAAAGTATGTTTTGTTGTCCAAGTTTGTCTTGAAATTGTTAATTTTAATTTTATATTCAATAAATAACACTATGACAATAAATGTCTATCAATGAAGATGAATCGCTCATGCTAAAAAGTTTAATTTTTCTTAATCTTTTGCTATGTGACTGAATAGGACAAGTTCATGGTACAGCAGTAAAAAATAAATAAAAAAAACAACAACTGCAAAATACAAACAATCAAAGACTTAGTGACCCATTATATTTTCTCAAAATATCAGACTCTCAAAGATCAGACATATTAAAGTCGATTAGACTACATATATGTGCATTTCTTTCTCAAAGATGGTCTATTGCAAGACAGCATGTTTCACTTTCTCTCCCTCTCTCCCTTTCACCCCTCCCCCCTTTAGTCACTCTGACTGTCATTCTGTAGTGACTGAACACAGACAGTCAGGCAGAGTGACAGCAGGTTTCTGATTTCTTTTATTAATTTTCTTTAATTCATAGAAGCTTGTATAAAATTTATATTTACAGCACCTGCTCAGAATGATTAGATCTCCGTGTGAAAAATGTTTTAAAGAGTTTGGATGCTGCACTTTAAAGATATAAAAAAATTATGGATATCTTTTTTACTCTATCTTTAAAAAATTACCACATCAACACCGTTCAAGATATCCCAAATCCGCTCGCAATTTAGCATCTTCAGAATCTTCTCTTCATGTTAAAAAAGTTTGGTGTGAACAGCTTGTTGTCCTTAGTAGAAGTGTGAATTTGTTTACAGCCTGATATTTCCATAAATCCACATTCAAATCAAAATAGCCGGCTTCCTGTTGGTCGTAGCTAATGGGTTTGATTTAGAAAGTTGTCCAGATTAATGAGAACAATATATGTTCAGAGTTTGGTGACTGTAGGAAAAACTAACCCCCCAACTTTTGACAAAAGATGGCGCTATAGAGTGCCTGCTCCACACCCATTTATGACCTTTTGCCAGTGTATAACTATCATTAATATTGATGTGTGTGTTGAGTTTCATGAAATTCTAAGCATGTTATCTGCCTCGAAAAGACAGGAATCTAATTTTAAAGTTTGACACGTTGCCATGGCAACAGCATTTGATTTATCATCGACCCCTTTACATATTCTCATCAGCCGTGTTTTTACATTATTTTGATGAAGTTTGAAGAAAATCGAGTAAAATTAAGAGGCTGATTTCAAAGCATTTTGAAAATGACACACTTCCTGCTGCCAGTTGGTGGCGCTATAACTTTGACTCATAATAGTCACGTTTATGGAATCGGCATCATACAACGAACAAACTGGTGAAGTTTCATCAGAATCAGGCAATGTGTGCAACAGTTATTACACACTTCCTGTTTCTCATTTCTCGCCATGATTTTGTCGCCTTGCCACGGCCAAACCGTTCGAGATATCAAAAATCCCCTCGCAATTTAGCATCCCCAATGTCTTGAGATCATGCTGACCGAGTTTGGTGACAATCCTATGGAAACCCTGGGAGGAGTACGTTAAATTCCAGAGCATGCGCTTTTTAAACAGCCCTAAATATCTCACTTCCTGTGGGGTGGAGCCTATGACATAGAGTACAAAAGTTGTTTGGCTCAGTGAAATCTATATGTGTACCGAGTTTCATATCAATACGTGCAAGTATGTGGGCGCAGTACATCAAGTTTTCAAACTGTGTTCCAGGGGGCGCTGTAGAGGCCCTAGACCACGCCCGGGTCCCAGCCTCTGTGGCGTCCAGACGACGGCAGATTCCGACATGTGTGCAAATTTTCAAGAGTTTTTGAGTATGTTAAGGCCCCCATAATAGCCCGGAAGGTTGAAAAAAAAATAAATAAATAAAAAATTAAAGCTGCAAGCAGCGATGACCGGGCCCTCGCCGTCTGTGCAGTCACCATCCCGATAGTATCAGGAAAACGATGCCCAGTTGGCACATGCATTCAAAGTAACCCTTTGGACTAACCCTAACTGTCTCTCCTCCTCTCTGACTCTTTCTTTTACCACCCATCCCCCCTCCTTACACTCAACCACTTACCACACAAACACACACATTGAGTGCAGAGCAGAGTGAGATCAGATATGTTTTTTTTTATTTTCTTTCATTCGTGGAGTTTTGTATAATTATGAAATGAACTGTGTTTGATCAGAATGAATAGTTATTTGTTTGAAAAAAGTTTCAAAGAGTTAGGATGCTGCACTTTAAATTTATAATAAATAATTGAAAATTGAAAATGGAAAATGAAATTCTAAGCACGCTATCTGCCTCAAAAACACAGGAAACAAATATTTGAATGTATTTTTTATTTTTATTTATTTGCCATGGCAACAGCATTTGATGCATCAGGGACGCCTTTACAGACTCTCATTGACTCTCACGCTTTGGGTGTACGGCAATACACAATGAAAGCACTATATAAATCCATCATTCATTCATTCAATCATTGGCCGTGTTTTTACATTATTCTGATGAAGTTTGAAGAAAATCGAGTACAAATATATTGTTCGTTGTTCGTTCGTGTTTGTTAGTTCATTAACCATTGTTAACAAAAGAGACCCTATTTTAAATAGTTACCATGTTTTATGGTCTACAAGCATATTTAAATAGTATTTTAATAATCTATGAGCATCTGTGAAATAATTATAAACAAATATATTAAAAATAAATACATATTAACTTAGTTGATTTTTTTGATTTTTTTGGCCTTTTTGTATTTGTTTCTTATTCTAATTAAGTGAACTGAGCAGTATAGTGTCATACTTATAAGATATTTTGTTCTATCAGTGAGTGTATATATGTATTTAAATCATATAATTTTTCCTTAAAAGATAAAAAAAAAAAGATTTTAATGCTCTTTAAGCACCTATACAAAATAATTATGTAAAAGTACACTGACAGTACAGTACATATCAACTGATTCTATGGATTATTGTCATTCTTATACACTGACAATGAGCTAAATAGCATTAGAGATCAAACGATTCCTTATTTTATGAGGACCTCTAGTGTTCATCCCTGGTATTAGAGCTTTAATCTGACAAATTTATATGACACTTTTAATGTTTTTGGGGCCTCTGAGCATGATAACATTTTTAAACAACACGTATTTCCTAAGAATTTCTTGTTCTTTAGATGTAAAAAGTTTTGATTAGTTAGAATAATGCAATTTAAAGATATATGAAAATAACTCTTCATCTTTTTTATTGTTACTTTCATAAATCACCACATCAACACCGTTCAAGATATCCCAAAGCCGTTCACAATATAGGAAACATTTTCCCTATATTCTGATGATGATGATAAGAACATGTAATTCATGATGATAACAAAATGTTATTATTGCTTGCTTTACGTCCACCACTTCTGCTTAAATGTCATCGTTACCTATCTGTTCAATTTGTGTGTGGATATTGCTTTGCAGGTGACTCCTGTTATAAGACATCACCTTTAAGCGCTACATAACTAAGAAAGAATCAATTAGGAAAACGGTGCCCAGTTGGCACACGCATTCACAGTAACCCTCAGCCAGTTTGGATTTAAAGTTTCCAGAATTGAAAGGGTTACACTTTAAAATCAACACAGAGACACATACACACAATATATAAAATGTTGCCATCCAGTTTCATTTGTTAACATTAACTAAATTAGTTAACATGAACAATAATTAAATAGCATTTATTAATGTTAATTAATATTAAGCTAAAAAAGTATTCATATATTGTTTAAAGGTAAATTAGTATCTTTTAGTTTATGTACTGTGAATTAACATGAACATGAACACAGTTCATGTGGGTGTACAGCAATACACAATAAAGTGCTCTATAAATGCTTCATTCTTTGAAAATATCTTTAAAAATCAAGTTGAGTATTGTAATGGGGCGATATATATATATATATATATAAATATATAACTGATCTTAAAATGGTAAAATTGTCAGAATATTTTGAACAGATAACAGCAAAGTTTGTTTTGTTGACAAAGTTTGTCTTGAAACTGTTAATTAAAATTTTATATTCAATAAATAACACTATGAAAATAAATGTCTATCAATGAAGATAAACCGCTCATGCTAAAAAGTTGTATTTTTCTTAATCTTTTGCTATGTGATTGAATAGGACAAGTTCATGGTACAGTTCAGTAAAAAATAAATAAAAAACAACAACTGCAAAATATAAACAAAGAAAGACTTAGTGATCCTTTATATTTTCTCAAAATATCAGACTCTCAAAGATCAGACATATTTATGTAGATTAAACATCATTGTGCATTTTTTCCTCAAAGATGGTCTTAAGCAAAACAGCATGTTTCACAGTCTCTCCCTCTCTCCCTTTCACCCCTCCCCCCTTCAGTCTCTCTTCAGTCACTCAATGGTGACTGAACACAGACACTCAAGCAGAAGAACAGCAGGTTTCTGATTTCTTTTTTAAATTTTCTTTAATTCATAGAAGCTTGTATAAAATTGATATTTACACCACTTGCTCAGAATGATAATATCTCTGTGTGAAAAAAGTTTTAAATAGTTTACATGCTGCACTTTAAAGACATTATTTTTAAAGAAAATTATGGTTATCTTTTTTACTATATCTTTTAAAAATCACCACGTCAACACCGTTCAAGATATCCCAACTCCGCTCGCAATTTAGCATCTTCAGAATCTTCTCTTTATGTTAAAAAAGTTTGGTGTGAACAGCTTGTTGTTCTTAGAAGGAGTGTGAATTTGTTTACAGCCTGATTTTTCCAAAAATCCACATTCAAATCAAAATTGCCGGCTTCCTGTTGGTCTTAGCTAATGAGTTTCATTTAGAAAGTTGTCCAGATTGATGAGAACAATATATGTACAGAGTTTGGTACAAAGTTGTTTGGCTCAGTGAGATCTATAGGTGTACCGAGTTTCATATCAATACGTGCGCGCAGTACATCAAGTTTTCAAACTGTGTTCCAGGGGGCGCTGTAGAGGCCCTGAACCACGCCCAGGTCCCAGCCTCTGTGGCGTCCGGACGACGGCAGATTCCAACGTGTGTGCAAATTTTCAAGAGTTTTTGAGTATGTTAAGGCCCCCAAAAGTGCCCCAACGGTTGAAAAAATAAAAAAATAAAAAATATAAAAATAAGAATCCTTAGAAGAACAATAGGGCCTTCGCCCTTTTGGGCTCGGGCCCTAATAAGAACCCTAAGAAGAACAATAGGGCCTTCGCCCTTTTGGGCTCGGGCCCTAATAAGAACCCTTAGAAGAACAATAGGGCCTTCGCCCTTTTGGGCTCGGGCCCTAATTATCACAGTAAAATGATTATACATAAAATAATGCAGTCTGTTCGGACGTAGCACAGTGCTCATTCAATAAATGCACAACTAAACAGGTGAGTTTTGAGTCTGCATTTAAATGTGTCTAATGTATTAGCACATGTGGGGCCTCATGTATCAACGCTGTTCAAACAGATTTGAAAGGGCCTTAGACTTTCTATCACACATTAAAACAGAAATAGGGAAAGCTACAGGCACACTGGGTTCCCGCTTGTTCTGTAAACATTCCTGATTGTTGCTGCTACCGTAGCGGGGACCCGACACATATCCCTGAGAGCTGTTATCAGTTGTTTTTGGTTCACTCACAGCAGATGGAGGAGGGTTTGAGCCCTGGCATTGTGGCAGCGGCCGGAGAGCTCTCACAGGAGGAGGAGGGTGAGCTGGGCCCACAGGCTTTGGTGGTTGTGGTGCCTGCCGTTTATTTAGTTGATAACTGGGGGCTTGCAGCAAAAAAGTGTGAGAGTCTGGTTCCAGCATATACCAGTTCCTCCATTTTCTGTGAGAAGCTTAAAAGTGGAGATGCTGGAGAGAGGGATAATGTGTCTGGTGAATGGAGCTCTGGCTCTGGTGTTTCCGGTGGCTGGATTATGTTGTTGTCCTGGCTTCCCTGACTGTTTACCAGAAAGTCATCCTTCGGTGCTGAGTCTTAGAGCTGTTGTAATACGTCACAATCTGTCTGTGATAAGCTCTGTGGGAAGGGCTCAGCCAGGAAAGTGTCCATAAGCAGTGCTTGTTGTAGCGGCGTGGCGTTGTCAGTGTCCTTGTTGGTTGTGTTGGCCACATGATGACTCTGAAGCTGATAAGATGTCCTGTCGTCACTTTGTCCAAGTGTGTGTGTGCCATTCATGTTGGGTGGACTCACACATTCTACTGAAGGATTCCGGAGTGAAAAATAGATATTGTCCTTAAGCACTCTCGCACCAAGTTTGTTTGGGTGAAGGCCGTCCAGTTTGAACAGTTGTCTATGGCCCCAGAAAAGATTGAGTTGTCGATGAAGTTGACTCCTTTTAGACTGCAGGTTCTTTGTAGCCAGGTATTCAGTCCGAGCAACCGTGAAAACATGTTAATTTCCCTTGCTGGGAGTGGTCCACTGATGAACGACTGAATTTCAAGTCTTCGAAGTGTTTCAATGAGTTCACCGAAATCCTTCTTTAGGAGTTCTGACTGCTCTTTCCGAATATCGTTCTTTCCCACATGGATGATGATTCGATTTGCAGTCTTGTGCTTCATTAGAATGTTCCGAAGTAATTTGTTCACATCAGAGATGGTTGCTTGAGGACATCAGCATGTAGTTGTTGTTCTGCTACTGATATTTCCGATAATGGAGTCACCCACTATAAGAGTCCTGAGTTCGGGTGCGCTCTGAGCTGAGTGCCGCTGTTTGCTCGACCTTGCACGCCTGTTTATAGCAATGTTAGCAGTTGGCTGACATGATACATGTTCAGTCACATTTGGGGATTCCTCACCCACATTTATTAATGCTTCAAATCTGTTTTCTAACTGTATAAACACCAGTTTTTGCAAGCCTTGTCGTAGCCATATCTGGGGTAGAGGATGATACCGCAGCAATACAAGATACTCTTGACAGTCTGATGTCTCGAGTGCCTTTGGGTCTCGCTCCCTGTTTGTGCCATCGATTTGTGTGTCGATCAGTTTTGGCTTGTTCCTCTACATTTCTAAACTGTCGATATTGACTAGATTCACAGGACTCACCAGCTGTATGCTGAGGGGGTCCGTGATGATGATCTTCTGTGTGTTCCGCCTGTTTTGGAAGTCCAGCAAGTAACTTTGTTTCTAAAACCACAATCCTTTGTAAAAGTCTGTGGCAGTTTGTGCAGCAAGTAGATTCCAGAAGAGGCATTTTCTTTCTTGTCTGTTGAAAGTAGACAGCTGTGTTTTCCCGTCTCCGGAATGTAAACCGCTGGCAGTGGGAGGCAAAAAGTCTCCTTTTTTCGTGATGTTTGTATCAAAAATGTGTTGTCTGAGCACTGTGCTGATCTGCTGAAGTTAAATATTAGAAAAATCGGAGAAAAGTTCAAAAGCAGGGAGCAAAGCACGGAGCAGTAAGCGAGAACATAGACGACTGGCTGATCCTAGCCAGCTCAGAACTGTAAGCAGTTCAACATCGAGATGTTGCTCTTGCTCACATGGAAAAGCTGGGGTTGAGACTAAAAACCAAGAAGAGTGTGCTTTCTCCATTACAGAGAACCACTTATCTAGGTGTAGTTTGGGATTCGACCACGATGCAGGCACAAATGACACCTGCTCGGATCGAGTCGATCCTTACTGCAGTAAATGCGGTCAAGCTAGGCCTGTCACTCACTGTCAAACAGTTCCAAGTACTGTTAGGTCTTATGGCAGCTGCATCCAACGTGATACCTTTTGGTCTGCTGTACATGAGACTGCTACAGTGGTGGCTCAAAACCAGGTTTTTTTTTTTCCGAGGGGGAACCCATTTCGCAAGATCAAGGTCACGCAGCAATGCCTACGTGTCTTGGACATGTGGAAGAAACCCTGGTTTCTGTCTCAAGGCCCGGGGCTGGGAGCTTCTTGCCGCCGCGTCATGCTAGCGACAGATGCATCCCTCACCGGGTGGGGAGCGGTCATGAGTGGCCGCTCAGCCCACGGTCTATGGAATGATCACCATCTCTCTTGGCACATAAACTGCCTAGAGATGCTGGCCGTATTCCACGCCCTGAAGCATTTCCTCCCCGACCTGAGAAACCGTCACGTGCTGGTCCGTACAGACAGCACTGCGGTAGTCTATTATATAAACCACCAGGGGGGTCTGCGCTCACGCCCCTTATACAAGCTGGCGTACCGGATCCTCCTGTGGTCTCAAGCAAAGCTTCTCTCTCTGAGAGCAGTCCATATTCCCGGATGTCTCAATGTGGGAGCAGACGTCCTGTCGAGGCAGGGGCCGAGGCCCGGGGAATGGATGCTTTACCCACAAGTAGTGAAGCAGATTTGGAGAGTGTTTGGCCAGGCTCAAGTGGACCTCTGTGCGACTCGAGAGACATCACAATGTCCCGTCTGGTACTCTCTAGTTCCTCCAGCTCCTCTTGGACTGGATGCCATGGTACAGACGTGGAACCTGTTTGCTTCATGGTGTCATTAACGCCGCTTAGACCCAGTTCACTGCCCGGTACAGTACTGGAGTTCCTGCAAACTCTTCTTTCCGCAGGGTTAGCTCACTCCACCCTGAAGGTGTACGTGGTGGCTATATCGGCCTACCACGCCCCTCATGGTGGCCTCTCAGTGGGCAGAGAACCCCTGGTCACACGTTTCCTCCGCGGTGCACTCAGGCTGAGGCCTCGAGTGAAACCGAGAGTCCCCACGTGGGACTTAGCTGTGGTGTTAGAAGCTCTATGTAAGCCTCCATTTGAGCCCATAGAAGAGATCTCTGATCGTATGCTCACTATGAAGACAGCGTTGCTGCTTGCTCTTACCTCTCTTAAGAGAGCTGGGGACCTGCAGGCCCTTTCGGTGGCCCCTTCATTTATTGACTTTGCGCCTGGGTTGGCCAAAGCATTTCTCTACCCAAGAGCTGGGTATGTTCCTAGGGTCCCGTCTTCAACACCACAGCCGATTACGCTTCAAGCGTTTTATCCTCCTCCATTCGTGGAGCCCGACCATCGGAAGTATAACCTAATGTGTCCAGTAAGAGCACTAGACACATACGTCCACAGAGCTGCCATGTGGCGTAAATCAGAGCAACTCTTTGTCTGTTACGGCCCCCCTAAGAGGGGGTGCCCGGCTTCAAAGCCCACTATTAGTAGATGGATCGTAGATGCCATTTCTACTGCATACGAGTCCTCTGGTCTCCCATCTCCATTGGGAGTCAAGGCTCATTCTACTCGAGGCTTGTCTGCCTCTAAAGCTCTGATGGCAGGTGTCCCTATCCAGGACATCTGCAGTGCTGCGGGTTGGTCCTCACCTTTAACGTTCGTCAGATTTTACGAACTTGACCTCAGAGCCACTCCCGGCTCATTTGTCCTCTCGCCCTAGCAACAAGGCTAGGCCCAGAGTTTTTCCATCTTGCTCTGGCAGTCCCCCAGACAAGAGATGTATTATTACTCTTGTCCTGGCAATCCCCAGGCAGAATCCTCTCGTGCCATGGCATGATCACCAAGTGCACTGTTTATCCCTCTTTTCTGGTAGCTCCCAGATAGAGGTGTATTATCACTCTTGTCCTAGCAATTTCCCTAGGCAGAGTTCTTATCCTCTAAGGCGCATTCCTTCTATCAAAGAAAAGATTGTTTTACTCCTTTTGGTCTGGCAATTTCCCCAGACGAATGTGTATTACTCATGTTCTGGCATTTCCACCAGGCACTCCTTATCCCTCTGTGTTCTGGCAGTGCCCAGACAGAGGTGGACTATTTCTCTCTCAGAACTAGAGAATGATTACTCCTCCTGGTCTGGCAGTTCCCCAGACAGGAGATGAATTCCTACCCTCTTGGCCTGGCAGTTTCCCAGGCAAGAGGTGTATTACTCTCTCCTTGTGTGCCTAAGGGCCGAGGTATATTTCTCCCTCTTGTTCTGTCTGTTTCCCAGACAGAGGTGTACTACTCTCTCCTCGTGTGCCTGAGGGCTGAGGCATATTTCTCCCTCTGGTCTGGTGGTTCCCACAGACAGAGTTGTATTACCTCTCGCGTCCTGGCAATTTCCCCAGGCGGAGCCATTCCAGTGTCCTGGCAAGCTCACCAGGCACTACTTGTGTCCCTCTTGTTCTGGGTGCTCCCAGACAAAGGAGTACTACCTTCTCCTCGTGTGCCTGAGGGCCGAGGAGTATCTCTCCCTCTTGTCTGGTGGTTTTCACAGACAGAGATGTATTACCACTCGCGTCCTGGCAATTTCCCCAGGCGGAGCCATTCCAGTGTCCTGGCAAGCTCAACAAGCACTACTTGTGTCCCTCTTGTTCTGGGTGCTCCCAGACAAAGGATTACTACCTTCTCCTCGTGTGCCCGAGGGCCGAGGTATACTTTATTCTCCCTCTTGTTCTGGCAGTTTCCCCAGGCGGAGATTTTTTCCTGTGCTCTGGCATATTCACCAGACACAACTTTTTCAACCCTTGTCCTAGCAGACACTAGGCAGGGATTTGGAATTCTGGGGGTGTGGACATCTCATTCCCCAAAGCGTTTATGACGCAGCTCGAGTTCCTGGAAGGGAACGTCTCAGGTTATGTATGTAACGCTGGTTCTCTGTGGGAACGAGACGCTGCGTCATGGACCATAATTCCCGCATCCCTGCGGCGCTCGCTTCATTCCTAAAGAGCTGCCGCCGGCTTCAAACGCACGTGCTTTATACTTCCTGGTCGCTTACATCACCACGCCTGTGACGTCACTCCTATCTTCTGATTGGTTTGTAGACTATGACTCAGAGTGCGGCCCGCCAAAGGCGTTCCCCAAAGCGTTTATGATGCAGCGTCTGGTTCCCTCAGGGAACCAGGGTTACATACGTAACCTGAGACGATTTTACACTTGAAAAATGTAAGTGTTACTACTTTGACATTAAGATTACTTCAGAATCCATTGCTACGAACAATAATGATAAATGCTGATCAAAAATTAAATAATTATTAGTAAAACAAGCCAAATGTAATTAGTTTAGTCATATGCCATAGCTATGCATGAATACACACCACACAAATGCAGTCAAGGTGAATACATCTCAATTTTCTGTCAAGTAATGAATTACTGAATTAGTTAATGAAACGGTTATATTTTATTTTCTGACAAAACAGGAAACAGAGTAAAAGAGTAAAAGAATAAATAAAAGTTACCATGACCATTAATAACGACACATGGAACAAAGATTTATTCAATATATTGTATTTACAGTCGGTGAACCCACATCCTAATGCCATCTCAACACAGCTGTGTCAATCCTGCAGGTGTCCACCTTCAGTTGTCTTTATAATAAGAGTCACTTTGCTAAAAGCATGTCAAATGCAGAAATGGAAATATTTTTGTAAATTATTTTACGTTTTGTGCACAAAAACACAATAAAGTGGCCTATTTCTTAACATTTATTTCTACAAGATACTACTATAATATAAATGCTTTCATACATTTCAGACCATTTCTGTTTGGAGGTGTAAGAATTATGCTCAAGTTTATAATGATTCAAATAATGAATCGAATCGAAAGATTCAGGAAAATCGATTTAGAATTAATAGTTTATGTTTCTTGACCATTCGTCCACCGAATCGGTCAAATCAATATACCTTATCAATTCCGAAGTTTATATTACGTCCATGGTCAGGAGCATAAATAAACAGAATTATTACTTTAGGAAATTTAAGCTAGGTAGCTTGATCTGGGCAAAGATTAAACTTTGTGAACATAAAAGTCAAGACAACTTCTTACAATGAAACAATGATTTATTGAACTACTCTAGGATACAAAATCTAAGCTACTAACACATACACACACATTCACACGCGCACTCATACAGTTTCAGAAATGGTAAGTTATGGATTTTAAGAACCCCAAGATTGTTCTAGTACTGCTACTAGCTCTCAAATCGTGACCTTAGAAAACCACGAAAGCAGAGATCTAACTTAAATGATATCACACCAGATTCAACAAGAATGGGAGACCCTGTTTACTTGCGCTCGTGCCGAATGGGGATTTCCTCTGTGGGCTCGTCTCGGCAGGTATTCTGGTTGGTTGCTGGTCAGTCTTTGGATGAAGTCGTTGGGAATCCTTCGTAGATGAGGGTTGGGCAACAGGAGTTGCTGTACCGCTATTCTGGCCGCGGTTGCCTGGTTACGCGGGTTGTTGCGTTCAGAGTCCGGCGGGCGCCTGAGTTGCGAGGCGCGTAGGCTCTGATGGTTCAAACCGGGTCAGAAGTCTTTGCAGTTTCTGGAGAGTTCTGGAGGGCAAGAACGCCTTGTAGTTGAATTGAGCAGGCGATCTTCTGCAGAGGAGAGCTACCAGTCTTTCCAGGACTCTTAGACTCTTCTCGCTCAGTCAGACACGATCGCGTGCTTGGTCCAGCGGGCGAGTGCAGATGGGACGCACTCAAACCACAAGAGACGAAAAGCATTGAGTGAGGCGAAAGGTGACAAACTATTGTCACCATGGGGTTTTAAGCGTGCCGCTAAGCACGCCCCATGATGCTGGGAGCCAATCGGATATTGCTGCAGGGTGGAGCTACACCCCTGGGCTGTCCCTTCTTTGGGGCAACTCAAAATGACCCTATCTCTGCAAGTTTTGTAATTAACGTCAATAAAATTATTACAATGCATAAAGTGTACACAATATAAATTTCTCATTCATTCAGGTGAGCTGCATTCATCACGATCGTTCATTCAACAGTAAACATGGGTACATGTTACATATAGGATGCTCATTTGGCAACTTGTTTGCTAAGGAACACCAGGCATAGAAAAACACACAATTACATGGCAAGCATGGAACATGCGGGAAGGTTAATACCCTATCCCTTTGCATAGTAAGTCAAGTGAATGAAATAGCGTTCTTTGTTTCTTTTCTTTTTTGTATCATATTTGCTAGCACATTTAATCATGTGGTGTGAGTCCCGTTTGGAAGGGTGTCTGAAAGGCCATAGGCTTGAAGAGGGCCATGGGAAGTTCAGTGGCCAAAGTGGCCAGTCTGGAATCAATCGTTCTCCTTTGTTCATTCCTAACTCAATCAATTTTATCTTATAACTTGAGTCACAAGTGAGCGGGCAACTGGTTCTTTTGGAGAATCTCAGAGGGTGGGCGATCTCAAAAGATTGCCCTTTTCTGGTATCAGCGAATTCTGGCCAGGGGTTTGGCCAGAGGTGACAAGACCCTTTGTTTTTATGAGTCTCAGCACAAATCACACATTGTTCCCCTGATAGGATTTTCTTTATTGCTGCTTTGTTTCCTGGGGTGATCAGTGATCATCAGATGAAGATGAAAGAATCTTTGATCATCCTTGGAGTGTGATGATCGTTACTTGCGCTTTGCGTAACCGAAATCCTACATCATCCCCCTTTTGGCTGGCGATGTTCCTGGTGTGAACATCGGCAGGCACTGGAACAAGAGGCAGAGAGAGAGAGAGAGAGAGAGAGAGAAACCAAGGCACACACAAGACAAACAACATCTCCAACCCTAGCCGAATTCTGGTGCAGGGCTATAGCTATTTGGGCTGGTAGGGTTAAGGTTATCTAAGCCAATAGGGGCCATTGGCGAGGGTCTCTTTCATTGTCACTCAGGTTACTGATAGTAATTTGTGCTAATTTGGCGTAAAGTGTCAGTTCCACATTCAGGGTCTAGGGTTAAAGGGAAAGTGAGGTAAGCCCTCGGTGAGGCCTAGAGGGAGAGGAAAGTGGAAAAGGGAAAACACAAGGACACTGAGCAAGGTTAGGTGTCAGGACCGATCACCTCCTCGCAGAGAAATGGAGAAGGGGGTGCAGGTGGTTCGTGTGGTGTTTGTGAGAGTGGTTGGGTGTGTTTCCCTAGGGGGATAAAACAAAGCAAATACACACAGACACAACACAACAAATTGGGTTAGCATGTGGTCTGGGTTTGGTCTGTGTCAGTGGGTTTGGTCTTCCCCCTTTTCTGGTTGGTTGGAGCCCCAATGTTTCTTGATCTGGTTTCGATGTATCCATCGAAGGACTGGTTCGTTGCGGCCTTGCCTGATCCTGATTCGGTAGGCAACGGGTGAGAGCTTGTCCATGATCTGGTGGGGTCCTGTCCAGTCTATTTGAGGGTCTGACCAAGGGAAGGTGACTCCTTTCCATTGTAGTGGTGCTCTGTGATTTGAGTTTGCTGGTTGACACTGGCAGCAACTAGGCATCCTTTCACATATTCTGTGACATCTTGCTGCATTCCAGGCCAGTGTGCTACTTGTTTCAGCGTGTCCTCGGTGGCCTTGGCTCCGTGGTGTCCAGCACATGGGGCATCGTGGGCATCCGCGACCATCATCCCCCTTTGGCACTGAGGGACCACCAGTCGAGGCGCAGTGAGTGGCTCAGGGACGTATGTGAGGAGGCCGTCCCGTAGATGCAACATGTGTTGGATTGAATGGAGGGTGAGTAGGTCACTGGGCTGAATTGAGGTGAGAGTTCGATTTGGGAGGAGGCGGGGTTTGTGGTTGGTATTGGCGTGTTGACGGCGGGTAATAGCGGAGACAGCGGGGTAGGGTGGGGTCCACGCTTCTCCGTGGAGTGCACCTGCTTTGGCGAGGGCATCAGTCGTTAAGATCTTTAACTTGTCCAGGCTGTCGTGATTGGCCTTGGACTTTTTCCACTTACACGGTCATCTCGTGGTTCGACGCTGTCTTGGTGAACGACGCCCTCTAGTGCCAGACCTTGACTTTGAGTGGTGACGTCGAGGACTGCGGCAGGTTTGGAGCTCTTTTCTGAAGCCATCTTTTGCTTAGCGTAGGCTTTGTGTGCCAAGTCTCGCAGCTGCTGAGACGTCATTGTTTGTGGGCACGCCAGGACGCCAAGGTGGTGGCTTACTCCAGGATGGAGATTTCTGAGGAAGAGAGTCCGAAAGTTCAGGTCTTCTTCCATGCCGGGTTCGTTGTAAGCTCCGAAATATGCTTGTCTAAGCCGGCTGTAATACGCTTGGGGGGGTTCTTGTCTACCCTGTTTAGTCTCCAGGGCGGCCAACAGTCCTTGCTCTGTTTCAGGATCTGTAAATTCTTTGATGATGGCTTGGCGGAGCCGGTAGTAATCAGTCTTTGTGTGTGAAGGCTGTCGGTCCAGGAAGCTCCGCACCTCAAGGCTAGAGGTTGTTCGCAGTAGGTAAAGTCTGTCTTTGTCTGTGACATTGGCTCTCATTTCTAGATGGAACTCCAGGTCTTTTAAGTATGCCTGGACATCTTGACCACCTGGAGCACTTGGGGCGAACTTGCTGATGTTTCGAACCAGTTTGTCGAGGTCTTTTAGGTCCATGCCTTGCGATGCTTGCAAGCTGACCTGGGGAAGTTCTCGTAGCTTGGGTGTGAGGTAGGTCTCTTCGGAGGGAGCTGGTGAGGGTTTCAAGGTGGCTCCCTCCCCCTTTCGTTCACGTGCGGTTCCAGGGATGGGGGACCCGAGCCTGCTTGGTAGGGGTGAGGCTGGGGCCCGTCGGGTCCTGGTCGGCTCAGAGCGCAGCTCATAAGCATGTTTGAGTTCATTTCTGACACTGTCAGCTTCTTCTTTTATGTCATCTAATTGTCGCGTGATGCAACTTATCTCAGCCCTTGCCTCGTTCAAATGAGTTTCGAGGGCTTTAATTCTGCTGTTCTTGTCTCTGAAGTCCAGCCTTGCCTTTTCCAGAAGCTGTTCTGCATACTGGAGCTTGTCGCTGACTTCAGTGTAGACAGCCTTTGCCTGATCCATTTCTTGAATGGTGGTCGTTAGAGTCTCTTTGAGTTTAGTGATCTCTTCAGTAGCTCGGGGGTCTGTTTCGTCTGACCCTTCCCGTCGATCTTGAGCCTCCAGCTCTAGCTGTCTAATGCGTTGCTGTGCATATTTCAGCTCCTGCTGGAGATAGGCGGTTTGCCTGTCACTCAGTTTGAGGGAGGCGATGAGGGTGTGACACAGGGATCCGGTGATCTTGGCTAGCTCTTTGTGTCCGTAGCTCTGGTTCGGGTCATTTTCCATGATGCCTGTTATGTTGTTGTCCAGTTGGTCTTGTGTCTGGTGTTTGACAGCTTCGGCGGCTTTGGGTAAGAGGCTGTCGGTCATGGCACTTAGCCAGATTTCCAAGTCCTCCCAGTGGCCAACGGGGTCTGTTGTGCGAGACATGTTTTGGTGTCGCGAGGTTAGACCAGACCACTGACTGACACAGACCTGAAAGAGAAAGACCAAACAAACAAAACAAACAAAACCAAAACTAGGGTGTGAGTGTAGTAGTGTCAGATGTAAGTGGGTTTTGGGTGTGTAGTGTCGAGGTGAGCGTGGTTCTCCCCGTAGGTGGATCACTGGTGTGCACACCTTCAGCTAGCGTCGCTGTGACGGAGGCGAGGGGAGGTTTCCACGGGCGTTGTTGGTAGAACAGAGAAGGGAAAGAGAAAAGACACACAGCAAGGGCCGGCGTGGCTGGCTGCTTCTCCTTTTCCTGGAAGGGAAGAGAGAAGGGAGACAACAACGAACTGTGCACTTAGTGAAAGGTGGTAGGAGGAGAGAGGGAAGGAGAGAGAGAGGAAGAAATACCCCTTCCTGGCCTAGGAATGAGTACGGTCATAGGTTGTTGTTTTTTTTTCAACACTTGATGTACGCTTCTAGGCGGGGAGCTCAGAAGTGGGGATTTCAATAAGCCGGGACTATGATTGCTATTGCAACTTCCTCAGGAAGTGAAGGAATATACAATAACAATAGTAGTGTCAGCCTTGCAGCTGGTAGAAGTGACACTGTACACCAAACGGAGCGTTTCTGGAAATGGTTTCACGATCGGCGCCTATCAATCTTTTCTGGATTCAGTGGGACCTCGGCTGTGACCTTCAGGTGTGGAAAAAGTGAGAGTTAAGCACAAGTTTAAATGACGATTTCAAGTTGTATGAGAATTGCTTAAATGTCTTTCAAACAGCCCAAATTCTCTGCTTTATGATTCTCACAGGCACAATCAAGGAACCAGCAGCAGTGGTCAATTCCATAGGGGAACAGTTATAGAGAGAGGGAAAGAGAGATAACCACTCGGAGAGTGGGGTTTTGCTCCCGCCCGTCGGGAAATGTGAAAAGTTCTACCAGTATGATTCAAGCCTTGATTCACCAAATAAACTGATGTGTATGTTCAGTAGTGATAGTTACTGGACTAACTGGTAACGCCTGTTAGAGTTTTAGTCTGCGGTTGTGATCAATTAATCAGCGCAAACAATTGAGGTTTGGGATAAGGAATGATTATTGATTGCGAAAGACAGAGGGTTGCTTTCAAATCAATAATGACTGTTCCTGACTAGCATTTTTGAGATTTCATAAAAAAAATGGTTAAGGGCTTTGTCATTTCTCTACTCAATGTGTATCATTGCTGTATGAAACAAGAAAACGTGATTATGTTTAAATGAAGCATTAAAATTTCAAAAATATAAATTAAA
Source organism: Garra rufa (assembly GCF_049309525.1). Taxonomy (NCBI): domain Eukaryota; kingdom Metazoa; phylum Chordata; class Actinopteri; order Cypriniformes; family Cyprinidae; genus Garra; species Garra rufa. The sequence continues at coordinate 39,543,944 of NC_133364.1, read as the reverse complement.
AGTAAATAAAACGAAAATCAAAATTCAAAGCTTAATATTTAAACTTTTGGAATTTGACATAGGACTTCAACTTGGCAATGAAAGTTGGTGACCAAAATTTTAATGATGCCTCATTAAAATTGATTACAAATGATCAACATCAAATCAATCACAGAATTTGAGTGTGGCAAAGAGATGTGACTATTTGTCAATGATCAAAGCAATCAACTTTATCAGCCTGAAAATGGTATTTAATTATAAAGCCTGCCACCTGGGGAAGTTTGGCAAGCACGCAAACAACCGAGGAGCAGAGAAGGGAGCTTTAAATCAAATACATGAAAGAAACAAACCTCAAAACACAAACTTGTGTAAATAAAATGACTTTATGGCTGATTACAGTCACATCAAGAGGGGGCTTGAATTTTAAATTGTCAGCATTCCTGTCGAATAGGGAGAGCAAAGAAATAGGGAAAACAATGTGCAGCGATTTGAAGTTATGAAACTTTGGAAAAGGAGAGTTAGAGTTCAGAAGCTTGTGCTTGCGTCACTCACACAACGTCCCTCACACCGCGTTCAACTACGACGGATCAACATAACCGCTATGTGCTAACTGCTATTCCTCAAGGCTAATGCTTTACATAGGCTTAAATGCAAGCACGTTAGCTTTAGCTCGCTTAGCTGTACCACTTGTTGTTCACAACGTAAGCGTGCGGACTGCGCCTGTGCACAGTAACTCTACCCCGGAAAAGGTATGTTAGGATTTCCGGGTCGCGGCCATTTCTATGGCTGCAAAGATAACAATCAGCATGAAGTTCAGCAGTTCAAAATACAAGGTCTGAAATGACGGCACATTCCAGACTTGCACCACATAAAAGCACTATTTAGATTCTTTATCTTATAGCACTGAATCGTCTCAACTCGTTAGAGTGAGGCACATTTATCCACAGCTTTACTGCGATTAATACAACATAATGTACAGGTCTCAGCGGACCTTATTTTCGTGCTAGTATGTTTAAACAATACTACAGCACCTGTGGATTTAACCACAAAATTTCACTTGATCAAGATTTCACAACTCCCACAAAATGACGCTTGGGTGCTCGCTCTACGCGGCGCGTCTTAATAAAATATTTGGTAAAAGAGCGTTAGTTAGCTATTCTAGCGGTCTTAAAACCTGGGAGATACGTAGCCAGTTAAAATCAACAGTGGAACACGCACTACGTTTACTAGCTACAGGGCCCTTTTAAAAGAAAAACAAGGAACACGCTTGCTATTCTTTTCTTTTGTCTCGGCGGACAATTTCTAAACTTTTACTGTAGTTTAAATTCTTTAAAACACAACTCGAGTTATGTAGCCAGTTGAAATCAACAGTGGAACACGCACTGCGTTTACTAGCTACAGGGCCTTTTTAAAAGAAAAACAAGGAACACGCTTGATATTCTTTTCTTTTGTCTCGGCGGACAATTTCTAAACGTTTACTGTAGTTTAAAATCTTTAAAACACAACTCGAGTTACGTAGCCAGTTGAAATCAACAGTGGAACACGCACTGCGTTTACTAGCTACAGGGCCTTTTTAAAAGAAAAACAAGGAACACACTTGCTATTCTTTTCTTTTGTCTCGGCGGACAATTTCTAAACGTTTACTGCAGTTTAAATTCTTTAAAGGACAACTCTAGTTACAATTTCATTCATTCCAAGCTGGCAGCCACAATAAAGCCTACAGTAAAACAATAAACTGTTTCTTCGTGTCTGGTCTATTTCTTCCGGATAAAATAGAACAAATACACATGCTGAACGACTTGAATCTCAATTCACAAAGTAAAACTTGCCCGCTTGCTTTCTCCACCAATGTAAGAATTATGCTCAAGTTTATAATGATTCAAATAATGAATCGAATCGAAAGATTCAGGAAAATCGATTTAGAATTAATAGTTTATGTTTCTTGACCATTCGTCCACCGAATCGGTCAAATCAATATACCTTATCAATTCCGAAGTTTATATTACGCCCATGGTCAGGAGCATAAATAAACAGAATTATTACTTTAGGAAATTTAAGCTAGGTAGCTTGATCTGGGCAAAGATTAAACTTTGTGAACATAAAAGTCAAGACAACTTCTTACAATGAAACAATGATTTATTGAACTACTCTAGGATACAAAATCTAAGCTACTAACACATAAACACACATACACACACATTCACACGCGCACTCATACAGTTTCAGAAATGGTAAGTTATGGATTTTAAGAACCCCAAGATTGTTCTAGTACTGCTACTAGCTCTCAAATCGTGACCTTAGAAAACCACGAAAGCAGAGATCTAACTTAAATGATATCGCACCAGATTCAACAAGAATGGGAGACCCTCGTGCCGAATGGGGGTTTCCTCTGTGGGCTCGTCTCGGCAGGTATTCTGGTTGGTTGCTGGTCAGTCTTTGGATGAAGTCGTTGGGAATCCTTCGTAGATGAGGGTTGGGCAACAGGAGTTGCTGTACCGCTATTCTGGCCGCGGTTGCCTGGTTACGCGGGTTGTTGCGTTCAGAGTCCGGCGGGCGCCTGAGTTGTGAGGCGCGTAGGCTCTGATGGTTCAAACCGGGTCAGAAGTCTTTGCAGTTTCTGGAGAGTTCTGGAGGGCAAGAACGCCTTGTAGTTGAATTGAGCAGGCGATCTTCTGCAGAGGAGAGCTACCAGTCTTTCCAGGACTCTTGGACTCTTCTCGCTCAGTCCCTTCTTTGGGGCAACTCAAAATGACCCTATCTCTGCAAGTTTTGTAATTAACTTCAATAAAATTATTACAATGCATAAAGTGTACACAATATAAATTTCTCATTCATTCAGGTGAGCTGCATTCATCACGATCGTTCATTCAACAGTAAACATGGGAACACCAGGCATAGAAAAACACACAATTACATGGCAAGCATGGAACATGCGGGAAGGTTAATACCCTATCCCTTTGCATAGTAAGTCAAGTGAATGAAATAGCGTTCTTTGTTTCTTTTCTTTTTTGTATCATATTTGCTAGCACATTTAATCATGTGGTGTGAGTCCCGTTTGGAAGGGTGTCTGAAAGGCCATAGGCTTGAAGAGGGCCATGGGAAGTTCAGTGGCCAAAGTGGCCAGTCTGGAATCAATCGTTCTCCTTTGTTCATTCCTAACTCAATCAATTTTATCTTATAACTTGAGTCACAAGTGAGCGGACAACTGGTTCTTTTGGAGAATCTCAGAGGGTGGGCGATCTCAAAAGATTGCCCTTTTCTGGTATCAGCGAATTCTGGCCAGGGGTTTGGCCAGAGGTGACAAGACCCTTTGTTTTTATGAGTCTCAGCACAAATCACACATTGTTCCCCTGATAGGATTATCTGTATTGCTGCTTTGTTTCCTGGGGCGATCAGTGATCATCAGATGAAGATGAAAGAATCTTTGATCATCCTTGGAGTGTGATGATCGTTACTTGCGCTTTGCGTAACCGGATTCCTACAGAGGTTAGTTAATTAAAGGGTTAGTTCACCCACACATATAAATTCAGTCATTATTTACTCACCTCCACACTGGCCAATCCTTGTGTCTGTTTGTTTTTCTGAACACAAAAGGTGATTCAGGTCAGGTTCGTCCTGCTGGTTTCTGTTCATCCAACATCAGTCAACAGAGTCCGAGTTTCAGAAGCTTCATGACATTATTTGATGATGCTTTTGACGCTTCTGAAACGTCTCGGTTACGTATTGTAACCCTCGTTCCCTGAAGGAGGGAACGGAGACGTCTCGTCGGGACCGACGAATTGGGATATCGCCTGGATAGACCAATCTACTTCGTGTGTATACAAACGAGCCAATGAATATTGGCATGCATGATTGCAGCCAGCTGCGGCTGATCACAGCGTGAGCATATAACACGCAGCAGGTGCATGCATCATCAAGGTTTCGCTGAGGAGCTGGGACAGGCCCGGCCGTACAGCGGTGGTACAGGAGCCGCGGCGACGGGACGAGACGTCTCCGTTCCCTCCTTCAGGGAACGAGGGTTACAATACGTAACCGAGACGTTCCCTATCAGTCGGTCCGTTCGACGTCTCGTCGGGACCGACGAATTGGGATCCCTAACAAAGCGCCGTGGCTGCTGTCCCTTCCAGTGTCCTGAGCGGGCCCCCCGGGACCCGTTACTGGCTTTGGCCAGGGGCTCGCATCAAGGAGAGTCAGTCACTGTATAACTCAGCACCATCTATTTCAGTGAAACTGAAGCACTGGGAATATGCGGAGCTCACGTCCTTCCGATAGGAGGTTCGGAGCAATACACATATAACTCAATTCCGGTTTATATGGAAGATTGGAGGTGATTGAACCCTCGTATACTGGTAGAAGTACTACCGGGGAAACACACAGCCTCTAGGGCGCAATGTGGAATTGTAAGAGATGCAACTGAGTCTCTACGTAGAGCCTAGCCCTCTATCGGTTCTGAAGGATTCATCGAGTGAGGGCCTGACGCCTGACGTTCCGCTACGTCGGCTGTCAAGCTCAGCGGAGGAGCTCGACAGAGCTACTTTTAGGTTACTCTGGAGCAGTATAGCAAGCCGACCCGAGGCCTCTCTGTGCCTACCCGTTTGAGGTGAGAACACAGGAGGAAACTGTGTCTACACGAAGGCTATAGAACCTTGTGAACGTGTTAGGGGTCGCCCAGCCCGCCGCTCTACAAATGTCATTTAGCGAGGCGCCACGAGCCAATGCCCAGGAGGATGCGACACTCCTAGTCGAGTGCGCTCTCAGCCTGAGGGGGCAGGGCACACCCTGAACCTGATAGGCCAGGGTAATGGCATCCACTATCCAGTGGGCCATCCTCTGCTTGGAGACGGCATTCCCCTTCTGCCTGCCTCCATGACACACAAAGAGCTGGTCTGAGGTCCTGAAGCTTTGTGTCCGGTCAACGTAGCATCTAAGTGCTCGGACGGGGCAAAGCAAAGCTAGGGCTGGGTCTGCCTCCTCCGAGGGCAGCGCTTGCAGGCTCACCACTTGGTCCCTGAAGGGAGTCGTGGGAACCTTGGGCACATAACCTGGCCGGGGCCTCAGTGTTACCTGGGAATCCGCCGGGCCAAACTCTAGGCACGAATCGTTGACCGAAAATGCATGCAGGTCTCCTACCCTCTTGATGGAAGCCAATGCAAGCAGGAGCAGAGTTTTCATTGAGAGAAACTTCAGCTCAACTGACTGCAAAGGCTCAAAGGGAGCCTGCTGCAGTGCTGAGAGCACTAGCGACAGGTCCCAAGAGGGCACGGAAGGGGGCCTAGTGGGATTCAATCTCCTGGCTCCCCTAAGAAACCTGGTGACCAGGTCGTGCTTCCCTACCGACCTTCCTTCTATGAGGTCGTGGTTGGCAGCTATAGCAGCCACATAGACTTTAAGGGTTGAGGGGGACAGCCTACGCTCCAACCCTTGCTGCAAAAAGGAGAGCACGGTTCTGATCGGGCATCTTCGGGGGTCCTCTCCCCGGGAGGAACACCAATCAACGAACAGGTTCCATTTAAGGGCGTAGGCATGTCTAGTAGACTGCGCTCGCGCCGAAGTAATAGTGTCAACTACCCCTTGGGGTAGGTCACTTAGAACCTCCGCGTCCCGTCCAGGGACCAGACATGTAATTTCCAGAGGTCTGGACGCGGGTGCCATAAGGTGCCCCGTCTCTGAGTCAGAAGATCCTTCCTCAGAGGAATTTGCCAGGGAGGGGCTGTCGCGAGGAGCATGAGTTCGGGGAACCAGGTCCGAGTGGGCCAATAAGGGGCTACCAGAAGGACCTGCTCCTCGTCCTCCCTGATCTTGCACAATGTCTGTGCGAGAAGGCTCACTGGGGGAAACGCATATTTGCGGAGGCCCCGCAGCCAGCTGCACGCCAGTGCATCCGTGCCGAGTGTGCCCTCGGTCAGGGAGAAAAAGAGCTGGCAGTGGGCTGTCTCCGGGGAGGCGAACAGATCTACTTGAGCCTCGCCGAAGCGTCTCCAAATCAGCTGAACCGACTGGGGGTGGAGTCTCCACTCTCCGGGAAGCGCAGCTCGTGAGAGCTCGTCGGCCGCACGGTTGAGCAACCCGGGAATGTGAATGGCACGAAGCGACCTCAGATGCTTCTGACTCCACAAGAGGAGATGACGGGCGAGTTGCGACATGCGACGGGAGCGTAGACCGCCTTGCCGGTTGATGTACGCAACGGTCGCAATATTGTCTGTACGGACCAGCACGTGTTTGCCACGTAGGTGCCCCTTGAGGCGGAGCAGGGCGAGACGTACTGCAAGCAACTCGAGGCAGTTGATGTGCCAAGTCAGCTGGGGGCCCGTCCAAACCCCTGAAACTGCCTGTCCGTCGTACGTGGCTCCCCACCCGGTGGCGGAGGCATCCGTGTGAACCACAGCATGCCTGGAGACCTGTTCCATGGGTACTCCAGCCCGTAGGAATGAGAGGTCTGACCACGGGGTGAAAGTCTGGCGGCAAGCCGGAGTTATCTGAACCCGGTGAGAGCCGCGAAGCCACGCTCTCCTCGGGACTCGGCCATGGAGCCAGTGTTGAAGCGGTCTCATATGGAGCAGCCCGAGCGGTGTCACCGCCGAAGCTGCTGCCATATGCCCCAGGAGCCTCTGAAATTGTTTCAGTGGGACCGCTGTCCTGCTCTTGAACGTGTCTAGGCAGTTCAACACCGACTGAGCACGTTCCTGCGTGAGGCGTGCTGTCTGGCTGACCGAGTCCAGTTCCATACCGAGAAAAGAGATTCTCTGTGTTGGAGAGAGTTTGCTCTTTTCCCAGTTGACCCGAAGACCCAACTGGCTGAGGTGTGCGAGCACCAGGTCCCTGTGTTCGCATAACTGAGCCCGAGACTGTGCTAGGATGAGCCAGTCGTCGAGGTAGTTGAGAATGCGAATGCCCTGTTCTCTGAGGGGAACAAGGGCCGCCTCCGCGACCTTCGTGAAGACACGGGGGGAGAGGGACAGCCCGAAGGGCAGGACCTTGTACTGATATGCCCTGCCTTCGAACGCGAACCGCAGAAAGGGTCTGTGGCGCGGAAGGATTGAGACATGAAAGTACGCGTCCTTCAGGTCGATCGCTGCAAACCAATCTTGGGGACGGACACATTTGAAAATGTGTTTCTGAGTGAGCATTTTGAACAGTAGCCTGTGAAGGGCCCTGTTCAAGACGCGCAGATCCAAGATCGGTCGAAGCCCGCCGCTTTTCTTGGGTACTATGAAGTACGGGCTGTAAAAGCCTGTCCTCATATCGGCTGGAGGGACCGGCTGTATCGCTTCCTTCGCCAGCAAGGAAGCGATCTCTGCACGCAAGATGGGAGCATCTGCGGCCCTGACAGAGGTGAAGTGAATCCCTCTGAACTTGGGAGGGCGCCGGGCGAACTGAATCGCATAGCCGGAAGTGATGGTCCGAAGGAGCCAGCAAGATGGGCTGGGAAGCTCTTTCCAGGCCCCCAGAAAATGAACAAGCGGCACAAGGGGGACCATCGGCGTACCCGCGGGGGAGCAGCGATGAGGGGGGCAGGGCCCCTGCCTCACAGTCTCGTTGCCGGACCGGGGCGGGGTCAGAGCGTCTGTATGTTGAGTGTGTGAGACGCTTACCTGCGTATGAGCCGATGGTGCGTGAGTAGTCCGTCTCGCCGTACTCTCGAACCGCCCATCGTCGCTCGCTGGCGAGGGGGGAGGACGGGTGAGGCGCAGGGATGACCTGCGCACTCCCCGTAGTCCCACATGGGGACCCAGATATAGAGAAATTTGCTCTTTTGTCGAGTATTTGGGTACCACCGACCTGACGGTCGGTGGCGGGGAAAAAACAAACAAAAGATTCTCCGCCCGGCCCTCCTCCGGGGGAGGGAGTGGTGCGGTCACCATCTCCCGAAGAGCAGCATCCTCCATCTCTGGGTCGCCCGTCTCAGGGTCTCTTGCTCTTACGCTTCCCACTGGTCTTTGTGGGGGCCTGGACGGGCTGGGCGGCTGCCCGGCGACCGGCTCCACGGCGCCGTTGTGAAGGCTGCTGCGGTGGCTGCTGTGGAGCGGAGGCGGAAGCCGGGGGCCGCCCTCGGCGACGAGCAGACTGGGGTGCCGCCGGCGGACGGGTGGAGGCAGCAGCTGTACGCCGGGGCAGGATGTGACTGATGGCCTCAGTCTGCTTCTTGGCCGCGGAAAACTGCTGGGCAAAGTTCTCCACAGCGTCGCCGAAGAGGCCGGTCTGGGACACCGGAGCGTCGAGGAACCTGGTCTTATCGCAGTCCCTCATATCAGCCAGACACAGCCAGAGATGGCGTTCCTGGACCACCATGGTGGACATGGCACGACCCAGAGACCGCGCGGTCACCTTCGTCGCACGTAGCGCGAGGTCCGTGGCGATACGAAGTTCACGGAGAACTTCTGGGTCGTGACCACCCTCGTACAGGTCTTTCAGTGCCTGGGCCTGATGCACCTGTAGCAACGCCATAGCGTGAAGGGCGGAACCAGCGGAGCCGCAGGCCGCATAGGCACTGCCGATCAGAGCCGACGAGTGCCTACAGGCCCGGGACGGGAGCGACGGATTGTTGCCCCGCCAGGTGGAAGCGGCGCCCGGACACAGTTGCATCGCAACCGCACGCTCCACCGGCGGGACGGCCGTGTATCCCCGCGCTGGTCCGCCATCAAGGGTGGTTAGGGAGGAAGTCCCACTCGAGCGGTTTCGGGCAGTGAAAGGTGCCGTCCACGTTCGGGTGAGTTCTTCATGCACCTCCGGGAAGAATGGCACCGGGGTGGGGCGCTGAGAACCAGCGCGGGCCACCCCGAGATACCAGTCATCCAGCCGGGAGGGGTCGGGACGTGATGGAGGGTTCCATTCAAGCCCTACCCTCTCGGCGGCCCGGGCAAGCATAGCCATCATCTCCGGGTCAGTATCGGGCACCGCTGACCGCCCAGTGGACGACAGTGTGCCCTCCTCCTCCTCAGAGAGGTCTGGCTCTCCCCCCGATGCTGCAACCGACATCTGTTCGTCGGGGGGGGGCCCCAAAAGTAACGGGCGGTACCCCTAAGGGAGGTCCAACCCGCTCCCCTGAGAGCCCCGGTGGCGACGGAGTGTCGGTGGAAGGAGGAGCCCCCGCCGATGGAATGGGCGGGGAGCTCCTCACCGTCACCGTCAGACCGGGCAGCCCTCTGCTTCCAGCAACAACGCCCCCCCGGCGTTTGCCTGGAGGAACGTTCGTTCTGGGCAGAGGGACTGGAACCCCGCCCCTTTGCAGGAAACGGAGTCTGGTCCGCAGCTCCGTGATGGTCATCCCCCCACAATGAGGACATGACTCATCCACGAACGCTGCCTCAGCGTGTTGTAAGCCCAGACACGTGAGGCAGTGTGCGTGGCCATCACCCGGCGCCAGGAAACGGCCGCACCCAGAAACGCACGGGGAGAAAGGCATGTTGCCTCGTCTTTAAAAAGACGCTCAACCCGTGGAGCTCCTTTAGAAATTCACTCTTTTCAGAAATTGCTCTTTTAGGAATTTGCTCTCTTAGTGCTGAGGCGCACAGGGGAGATGGCCGCAGCAACACAGAAGGTGGATGGTGAAGACCAGCTGTGTGCTTCCACTCGACACGGAAGACCACGCCGCTGAAGCGCCGTGCCGCCAACACAAAAGAGAAAGGAGGTAAGTGTTGCTTCTCGATTTGTTCCACAACAATGGTCCAGCTCCGAGGCGAAAGCTTGATGATGCATGCACCTGCTGCGTGTTATATGCTCACGCTGTGATCAGCCGCAGCTGGCTGCAATCATGCATGCCAATATTCATTGGCTCGTTTGTATACACACGAAGTAGATTGGTCTATCCAGGCGATATCCCAATTCGTCGGTCCCGACGAGACGTCGAACGGACCGACTGATAGGGAACTCAGGCTCCATTGACTGATGAAACCAGCAGAACAAACCTGACCAAAACCACATCCTCAGTGTCTTTTGGTCTTTCTCTAGATGCTCTCGCTGGCTCTGAGCTCATCGGTGATGAAGAGGCCAAAGCAACATGCAACATGCAAAGATGCAGAAATATAATGCAAAAGCTGTCATTTTAACAGCACAATGTCATTTGATCTCTGTATTAGAAGTAACAAAATGATCTCACTTTATATTTGGTTTCAGGATTTCCTTTTTCCTCCACAACTGCTGCTGTCATCTTTCCTTTCAGGTCCTGCTTCACCACAAAATATCTCCAGCAAATGCACAGGAATCAAAAATCAGAAAAGTGCTGAAATAGCTCTATTTGAACTGACAAACTACAACTTAGTATTAAAACCTGTTTATTGATGTCTGTAGTGTACTCACTCAGAGCCTTTGATGGCAGCTTTCCTTCATCAGTCTCTCTTCAGCGGATAAACACATGTGTGTCTCATCTGTAACATCCACACAAGATTCATTTATCTGCTCAACACTACATTCACATGTTGAATGCTGATGTGTTAACTGGCTTTTTATTCCACACAAATTTCAGTTTATTACCAGTACTAATGCACAAATGAAATAGCTAACTCACATTCATTTCAGCGCTTCGCAAGCACAGTCGCTGGTAAATTGAAGAAATTACTGCATTTTTTTTACATTTTAATGCATCAGTTGCCCTCTCGAAAAACGAAGCATGTTATAGTTAATGTTTATTGTTAGATAATAAACAGTTACACTGTAAATGCAGTTAGATAACTTGAAAAACACCATCATAGCGACCATAACCAGATACTAGTTGTCATATTTTAAAATTTTTAGTCTTTCTGCAATCTTTCTCTCTCTGTAGGAGGTTGAATGAGTTTCAGTAAAGACTGCATTCAAGACATACGATAAAATAAAATGTATGCTGAATGCAATTGGTTGCCATTTTCATCTTTTCTATTATGTTAAATGCCATATTTGCTTGCCTTTTATAATATTCACTTATGTTGTATATTTAAATGTCATAAAATAACACGAGTAAATTACTTTTTTTATTTAACGTTAAATCGTTAAATCGAAACATATAAAAAAAAATGAGTGTTTGATCATGCCCATGATACACATTCAAATGTATTTAACCTTAAATATTACACTAACTGTAATAGAAAATGTTATCTTTTAAATGGTCAGGATCATTATTGCACATATTATTTTGTACAAAAAACCTCCTCAAAATATCAACTAAATAGAACTGAACTATATATTACAATTATTTAACTGAATAAAAGTTACACTTAAGGATGTGTTAAACTGATAAAAAGTGATAGCAAAGACTTTTATTAATAGAATAGGTTTATATTTTAAAGAAATGCTGCTAGCACAATAAGTTGTCATTTGTTAACATTAGTTAATACACTGTGAACTAAACATGAGCAAACAATGAACAATACATTTATTATTTAGTATTTATTCATCTTTGCTAATGCTAAAATAAATGCTAAAATACAGTTGTTCATTGTTAATGTTAGTTCACAGTGTATTAACTAATGTTATCAAACATAACTTTTGATTTTAGTGCAATAGTAAAAGTTGAAATAAATTCGAAATAAAATGTATAAATGCCATAAAAGTATTGTTAATCTTTAGTTTTTGTTAACTAATGTTAACTAATGAACCTAATTTCAAAGTCTTTTTATTGATCAAAGAATCCTGAAAAAAGAATCACAGGTTCTAAAAAAATAAGAATCACAAATAGTTTACAACATTGATAATAAAAATGATAAATCCACATATTAGAATGATTTCTGAAGAATCACATATTCAGTGACACTGAATACTGGAGAAATGATTGATGAAAATTCAGATTTGCATCACAGGAATAAATTATATTTTGAATTATGTTAAACTGTAATAATATTTCACAATATTACTGTTTTTCTGTATTTTGACAACCCTTGATGAGCATAAGAGAATAAAAAAAAAAAAAAAACATTAAAAATCACACTTATCCCAAGCTTTTGAACGGCTTGTTTTTTTGTCTTCAATTCATTCATCCATAATTTGTGATTTTAGCACTTACAGTTTTTAAACCATGTTTCTTTAATATATAATAATTAAACAAACACAAAAAAATAATATAATGTAAGTGTTTAACAAATAATAGTGTTCTTGTGTAAACTTCTTATTCCATATAGTACTGTTTGGTTTCCCCCTGAAACTGACTGGAACTGATCCCAAAACTGCTACAGTCTATCTACAATTTGTGATTTGTGTCTTACTGCTTTTAAACCAAGTTCCTTAACTATTAAATAATTAAACAAAAAACAAATACATTTTTTTGAAACAATTTTTTTTTTTCATTTAAGGTGTACAAACTGCTACGCATACGGAACCCATGAGAAATGTTGAACCGTTTCACAACAAATTTTCAGTAAACAAATTTGTGTCTCTTTGCCAGAGTATGTGAGCGGAGCGGAGTGCGAGCGGAGCGCGGAGTGGAGCGGTGTGATTTTGAATGGAGGGAGGAGCGGATTTTTGAAAAGTCGGAGCGTCGTGGTTTTCACTCGCTCCAAGTGCGCTCCACCACCGCTCCATCATAAGTACAATTCATGCCAACGGTCCGTAATATAACTGCTGTAACGTATCTGGTCTTCCCTGTCATCATGAACTCTTGCACCACACTTCATGGACTACAATCCCCATAAGCCACTGCACCAATCACTGCACACATCTGTTCCTCGTTTCCCACTGAACTGATTGCTGCATACACCTGTTTATCATTTACCCACATGCATTTAAGCCATTCACACACACAGCCACCTGGCGAAGTCTAATTTGTTCCTATGGTCATTATTCTAAGCGTGTTTCTCTGTATTGGATTACCTGTGTATGACTCTGGACTGTGTACCCCGTTATTGATTCCTGCTGCCTGCCATTGTTGGATTATCTGTGTATGACTCTGGACTGTGTACCCCGTTATTGATTCCTGCTGCCTGCCATTGCGACCACTGCTTGAGTATTGAACTGTTTCCCGGATTACCTACGTTGTTCCTGTTTTCTGGCGTTTACTCCTGCCTGTTGACTATTCTAATAAAGCCTTGCAAATGGATCCGCACGTCTCTGACTCCTCCCTGTGACAGAAGACTTCGCCACACCCGGATCCAGCGGCTTTACCCACCAGCAGAACTACCCTCCAAGAATGAACTCAGCAGACCCCGTAAGTTTACTCTGTTCCGTGTTTCAAGATGGCCGTCCCATCGAATGTTACGTTGAGGAATTTCTTACGTACAGTCACCTGACACCCTGTAATGAGTCAATGTTAAAGGAAGGTTTTTGGAGCGGGCTGGACACTGATATCAGTCTGAGTCTACCCGATGAGGACCCTAGTTGGACCCTCGCACAATTCATTGACTTTGTGTTATTGTTTTGTGGATCTCCATTCACTGTGGGATTACTCAAAGGGTCACAGCACAAGATGTCTGTCAGCTTAAAGCCTGTTCACAAGATGGCTGCCTTTCCAGAATCTGCTCTCGGGATGTCTATTCTTCCTGAGTCGGCATTCAAGATGGTCACTCAATTGGACCCAGCTCACAAGAAGTCTACCACGCCAGAGCCTGCTGGAAAAATGGCCTATCCGAGGTTAATTTCTAGCTTGGAGGACCCACCGCTGCTGTCGGCTCGAGCAGCTGGTCTCCCAACCAGCCTTCCAGAGACTCCGCTGGTTCAGTCCAGCCTTCCAGAGACTCCGCTGGTTCCGCCCAGCCTTCCAGAGACTCCGCTGGTTCAGCCCAGCCTTCCAGAGACTCCGCTGGTTCAGCCCAGCCTTCCAGAGACTCCGCTGGTTCAGCCCAGCCTTCCAGAGACTCCGCTGGTTCAGCCCAGCCTTCCAGAGACTCCGCTGGTTCAGCCCAGCCTTCCAGAGACTCCGCTGGTTCAGCCCAGCCTTCCAGACACTCCGCTGGTTCCGCCCAGCCTTCCAGACACTCCGCTGATTCAGCCCTGCCTTCCAGAGACTCCGCTGGTTCCGCCCAGCCTTCCAGAGACTCCGCTGATTCAGCCCAGCCTTCCAGACACTCCGCTGGTTCCGCCCAGCCTTCCAGACACTCCGCTGATTCAGCCCTGCCTTCCAGAGACTCCGCTGGTTCCGCCCAGCCTTCCAGAGACTCCGCTGGTTCAGCCCTGCCTTCCAGAGACTCCGCTGGTTCCGCCCTGCCTTCCAGACACTCCGCTGATTCAGCCCTGCCTTCCAGAGACCCCGCTGGTTCCGCCCAGCCTTCCAGAGACTCCGCTGGTTCAGCCCTGCCTTCCAGAGACTTCGCTGGTTCCGCCCAGCCTTCCAGAGACTCCGCTGATTCAGCCCAGCCTTCCAGACACTCCGCTGGTTCCGCCCAGCCTTCCAGACACTCCGCTGATTCAGCCCTGCCTTCCAGAGACTCCGCTGGTTTCGCCCAGCCTTCCAGAGACTCCGCTGGTTCAGCCCTGCCTTCCAGAGACTCCGCTGGTTCCGCCCAGCCTTCCAGACACTCCGCTGATTCAGCCCTGCCTTCCAGAGACCCCGCTGGTTCCGCCCAGCCTTCCAGAGACTCCGCTGGTTCAGCCCCGCCTTCCAGAGACTCCGCTGGTTCCGCCCAGCCTTCCAGACAATCCGCTGGTTCAGCCCTGCATTCCAGAGCCTCCGCTGGTTCCGCCCAGCTTTCCAGAGACTCCGCTGGTTACATCCAGTCGTCCTGAGATTCCTGTCTGCCCGGTTCTGGTCACGGAGCTCATGCATGGACTGTTCCCACCCACCCTCCCTACTGCTCCAGTCCTGCCACCTCTGTCTCCTGACAGTCCCTCTGCTCACCCACATCCCACCTTCGGTGCAGAGGACTGGCCGTGGGACTGCCAGTCTCCATCGGTGTTCAGACTGAAGGATCCCTCACCATCACCTCCAGTCTCAGAGTCCTGGACTCCACCTCGGTCCTCCGACCCTGCGGCTCCACCCCGGCTCTGTGCTCCCTCGTCTCCGTTGTCGGCCGTCGGCCCAACAGCTCCTCCGGGCTCCATCGTCTCTCCGGCTCCGCCCCGGTCAGTCGTCACCCCACCTTCGCCTCTGGACTCTACTCCTCCGGCTGCGCCTCGTCACTCCGTCCTGCCGGCTCTGTGGACCTCCTCCCTCCCGTGGGCACAGCCTCGATCCTCTATCACTCCGGCTCCGCTGCGTACCTCCGGACCTCCATCTCCGCCGGGGTCGCCAGAGCCTTGGGTTCCGCCTTGGCCCTCCGGATCCTCTGTGTCGCCCAGGACCATCGACTCTCCGGTTCCGCCTCGGGCTCCACCGGCTCCACCTCCGTCGGTCGGCCCCATGCAGGAGCCAACCCTTCCTCCTCCATGGCTTCTCCCTCCGTCGGCTCCGCCTCATTTCGTGGTTCCTGTACCCCTACATGGACCTGGCCCTCCATCCCTCCCCCTGTTCCGCCTCCGCTCCACCACCTTCAAGATTGTAAAGGTGGTTAGAGCGTCTGGAAGCCGCTCCTTGTGGAGGGGCTATGTAACGTATCTGGTCTTCCCTGTCATCATGAACTCTTGCACCACACTTCATGGACTACAATCCCCATAAGCCACTGCACCAATCACTGCACACATCTGTTCCTCGTTTCCCACTGAACTGATTGCTGCATACACCTGTTTATCATTTACCCACATGCATTTAAGCCATTCACACACACAGCCACCTGGCGAAGTCTAATTTGTTCCTATGGTCATTATTCTAAGCGTGTTTCTCTGTATTGGATTACCTGTGTATGACTCTGGACTGTGTACCCCGTTATTGATTCCTGCTGCCTGCCATTGTTGGATTATCTGTGTATGACTCTGGACTGTGTACCCCGTTATTGATTCCTGCTGCCTGCCATTGCGACCACTGCTTGAGTATTGAACTGTTTCCCGGATTACCTACGTTGTTCCTGTTTTCTGGCGTTTACTCCTGCCTGTTGACTATTCTAATAAAGCCTTGCAAATGGATCCGCACGTCTCTGACTCCTCCCTGTGACAACTGCATAATAAGCAGGCATTCACATGTTAAACATATTTAGCTTGATAGAGATGGATCACTCAAATCAGAAATAATGGACATGAGCGGTAAATTATAGTTCACAAGGATTTAGTTTGTTCCTTCTAGATACTGAATATATTCAGGTGAAAGCCTCATTTAAACATGTGCAGCACTTATTCACACGCAATCGCTGTGACAATAATGCATTAAAACAAATGTAATGGTATCCGATTTCGAATTATCAGAAATCTGTAAGAAATGCAGCGATCCATATGTAAAATAACTGACGAAAATGTAGTTATTTTCATTACAAACTTTGCACTGCATAAAGCAGTAGTTATACTCTTTTAATGCTGACAATGTTATTAGCTTGGTATGTGGTAGGTACAAAGTTTGCACACTATTCCAAACTCTCCTGTTGTTTTAATATGTGTTATGAACAGGACCGTTATATTTAAAACATAAGGCTATTTCTGAATGTTTTGACGCGGAGCGAAGGCGGAGCGGTGTTTCTGATATCAGTGAGCGAGGAGTGGAGCGGGAGCGGAAAATTGTGAACCCGGAGTGGAGCTGGAGAGGAGCGATTATTAAATGCACTGAGCGCGGAGGGGAAATTGTTGCCGCTCCACTCCGCTCACATACTCTGCTCTTTGCATAAAGCTGGTTTTCTTTACTCTCATTCACTAATAATTGTGTAAATTATTCATATTTATATGCACACTTGAATTTCTCATGAAAGCGTTCTGTGAAAACGAAATACACACATGAATTTCCTTATAGCACTCTTGCCAGATCTTTGAGCAACACAGAGTGTGCAGTCCTCAAAATCAGTTCATACCCAATAAAACAGCTTTAATGCAGATAGAGTTAGAGAGCTTTGATCAGCCGTCTGTACATGTGCTGTTATTCAGAGAAAGCTCTCAGCTCCTGGATCTGAACTCCCTCCACACTGATGACATTTAAACAGTTTTCAGGAGTGTTTCCTCATGTGGCAATTAAAGTTAGCTTTACTTCTGTAACTACTGCCACATTGAACAGATATGAACGGCTTCTCTCTGGAGTGAATTCTCATGTGAGTCGTCAGATTTCCTTTCTTTGTGAAGCTCTTTCCACACTGTTGGCAGATGAATGGCGTCTCTCCGCTGTGAATCTGCATATGGAATGTAAGGCTTACTTTTTGAGTGAAACCTTTTCCACACTGTTGACAGCTGAAAGGTTTCTCTCCAGTGTGAATTCTCATGTGGACTTTTTCTCATGTGGAGATTTTCTTTTCGACTGAAACCTTTTCCACACTTTTGGCAAGTGAAATGACTTTTATTGCTCATCTTTTGGGTTCTAGAGAAGAAAACTTGGTTTTGGATTTTTCAGTCTGTGAGCAAATAAAAGATTTTTCTCCAGTTATGAAATCAAGATGGTGCTTATATTCTCTTCCACTTCATCCTTTTCAGCCAGCATCAGGTCCATAATGAAAAAAATATAAATAAAAGTTAACCGGAGTTTTAAGACATCAAAACATGTCAAGTAAATAAATAAAAACACACAGAAAACATTAACTCTTTCCCCATCAGATACCAGCATTATTGAACATTTTCATGGCCATTTCAAAGCTGATATTTCAGCATCGTTCCTCCAGTCTTCGGTGTCACATGATCCGTCAGAAATCATTCTAAAATACTGATTTGTTATCAGTGCTGAAAAATGTTTTTGCTGCCTAATATTTTTGTGGAACCTGTGATATTTTTCTTTGATGGATAAAATGTTTAAAAGAACAGCATTTATTTAAAAATAATTTTTTTTTTGTAATAATATATGCTCCCATTCAAATATTAGTAAATTGTCAGTATTTATTCAACAAGAATGTATTAAATTGATCAAAAGTGATAGTAAAGACTTACATTTAATGTATTTTAATTAAATGTGACTGAAGACTGGAGTAATGGCTGATGAATATTTGACATGAATCACATCACATGAATAAATTATTTTTTATTAAAATAGAAAACTGTTGTTTTAAATTGTAATAATATTTCACAAGATTACTGATTACGAAAAGCGCAGCAACTGTTAAATGTTTGTTTATTTAGAGCAACAATTTGAAACTAATTAAAAATATCTCAGGTTCATCAAACATAAAAAATGAACACTATATGACACATAATCTGATGACATCTGTCACGTATTGGTCGTCTTGTCATCATGAACTCTTGCACAACACATCTTGGACTTCATTCCCCATAAGCCACTGCACCAATCACTGCACACACCTGCTCCTCGTTACCCACTGCACTGATTGCTGCACACATCTGTTCCACATTGACTTTCATGCATTTAAGCCACTCACACACCCAGCCAACTGGCGAAGTCTTATTGTTCCGTATGGTCATTATTTCCGAGCGTTTCTTTCGTGTTTGTTTTTCCTGTGTTTGATTCCTGAACTCCTCCCCGTGTTTGATTCTCGCTGCCAGCCCGACCTTCTGCCTGTGTTTGACTACTCTTTGGATTATCCTCGTTGTTGTTGTTTGCCGGTGATTGACCATGTCTGTTTACCACGCTTCTTAAATAAAGCCTGCATTTGGATCCGAACGTCTGTCTCCGACTCCCAACTGTTATAACATCACACCACCAGAACAAAATAAAAGTCCTGTTCTTCTACTTCTACTTCTACTTCTACTTGTCTTATAATCTAATTCTTTCATTTTAGTACCTACCACAGTTTAGTATGATATGCTCAGCATTTTCTATAATGCCACAGTGCATACACTCATCACCGTTCCTTTCCCCCAGACAAACTAATAATGTTTAATCCTGTATGATTTATCCTTCTATTTTATTCTTCATGTTTTTTATGACTTTTGTGAGTTGTGATATTGTCTTTCTCCACATTTTCTGTAGGTATTTAAATATAGGCGTAAAATGTGCTGTGCTTCTGTTTTTGTTGTAATTTACTTTGTTCATCACTTACTTTGATCAGAACTGTGTTTTTAAAATACAACTAGAACAAAAACAATCATTTCTAAAATCACATAAAGCTATAGAGCGAAGCAAAACCTAGTAAACAATAATAAATATACTCTGTTTAAGTACCATGATGAATGCTGTCACATATTAAATAAATAATAAGGCCATGATTTTAATGTATCTTTCAAATTCACCTTTTACACCGCAAAAAATGCTTTTCTTACTTAAATTTGTTTGTTTCCAGCCAAAATAACAAAAAATATAAATCAAAAGGGATTTTCTAGACAAGTAAGTACAAAGAAGTATTTTTTTTCTTACCCAATTGGCTGATTATTTAGCTTGTTTTAAGCAACAAAAAAAAAAAAAAAATCACTTAATTTGACTATTTTTTTTTTCTAAAACAAGACAATAATTTTTACTTGTCTAGAAAATAGTTTTTGATTTAAATTTTTTTAAATATTTTGGCTAGAAAGTAAGAAAGTTTTTTTTTTTTTTTTTTTTGCAGTGTGTTGTAAAAACCTGTTGATGTACAGTCAAAGATGACACAACACAACAGATATCTTGATAAACTGTCTAAAACACTTCTGACATTCAAAGCATTCTTCATTATGGCGAGGCACCACCAAAGTGTGAAAGTCTCATTCCACCACAGTGTTACACCAGCTTTCACTCTTCTAGACTCTTTTAGGAATATAGTCCAGTCTGTGTCTAGTCACATTGTGGAGTACTGCCCCTCTTTGGGCAATTTCACTCTGGCTGAATCACCCTAAGCGTTCTCATAGACTTCCATTCAAATAATTTATATATATATATATATATATATATATAATATATATTATATATATATATATATATATATATATATATTAGAGGTGGGCATAGATTAATTTTTTTAATCTAGATTAATCTAGCTTAAATCTTGAAATTAATCTAGATTAATCTAGATTAAAATGGCTAATTTGAAGGCATTCAGAATATGTGTGCTACCCAAATAATGACTAAAATTAAGTCTTTGAGAACGGGTTTCTCAGGCCAGGTGGCGCATTAGACCAGGCGCTCATCTCCTGTTTCCAAAATGCTTTACAAACTTCTTGACAATTGCATTTACAACACAATTAACTATACAAACTTGTGTAACCAAGTACTTTTGCGCAAAAGGCTGTACGACGTGCGCGTTCCCGTAAAATATACACAGGCGCGCAGGTATGGATAGCCTATCTGCGTGCATCTTCCAATAAACTGCGTTGCTTTTAGAAGCGTCAATTCAGTTGTTGCATATAGTTAAATGTCTTTATTTCGGGATTATCAAAGTAAATTATAACTCAAACTTGAGATTTTACTGGGGCACAGCAGATTTTCACTGGGGCATGTGCCCCGGTAAAAAGGGTCTAGCAACGCACCTGCCCTGAAGCGGCTTCATAACTGCATCCATGTCTGCGCGTCTCATTTGATGTGGTCATTTCACAGAAGTTGAAGACTCGTTCTCGCCTCCTACAGTGCAATTCAACTAGGTAGGCACGTTATCCGCGCTAAAATATCAAAGTGAAAGTCTTCATATCTTGCGTAGTTTAGACCCAGCTCCCAACCCAACTTTGAGAATAGATTAACGGCGATATTTTTTTTTATCGCGCGATATGAGTCTCACGTTAACGCAGCACGTTAACGCCGATAACGGCCCACCACTAATATATATATATATATATATATATATATATATATGTGTGTGTGTGTGTGTGTGTGTGTGTACCTGGTATTCATCACGTTATAGGGACCAAATGTCCCCACAAGGATAGGAATACCAGCAGATTTTGACCTTGTGGGGACATTTCTCAGGTCCCCATGAGGAAACAGGCTTATA